>NC_041344.1:15206442-15451442 GCF_004354835.1 Perca flavescens | reverse complement strand
ATCCTGATAGACAAAATACCGTTGGGGATGTTTTTGTTGTGTCACAAAAAGACCAAGAAACTTGATCACTTCCCTTTGTGTAATAATCCAAGGCCAATTGTTCACACAGACGCTCAATATACCTGATGTTGCATACGGTTGCCGTGGCTTTCTCTTCTTTTTCTTTTGAGTGCGTTTTCACAGACAGTGCTGAAAAAGTCAGCCTCAGGTCAATTCTTTAGTAACTGAGGTGACAACACAAACACAAAGGTTAATTTATGTTGCTGTACACTACACTGCAACTACATTGTTATCATTAGTAGAATTGTTTTTTTATATTAGAAATTATGTAAAAATGAACAGAACAACAGCAGGATATTGTTAACAGAATTTTGATAAAAGTGAACAACGCTGTCTCTTAACAGCTAAATGTAAACCTGTTAACCAGACAGTGATTTTTATGTAGTTTGACTTTGGTAGAATATATAAATTAAGAAATATTCTATAGAAACGTCAACATATTTTTTTGTCTTACAGTCTGATTCCAATTTAAAAAATAAATAAAAAATCAGTTCAATTTAAACCAATCAAATTAAAAATGATGCCTCTCACTCCTACAATTAGGATGTTACTTGCACCCCCTGGTGGATAACTGACAGACCAAATCTCAGTTGGTTATCTGTTAACTTTCAGCATCTGTCTCAGTGTGGCTGAAAATCCTTGGATTAATAGTTCACAGTTCTCTCTACATGTCTACATCACTGTCTATAACTAATATATGTCTTCCTGTGTGTCTGTGTGCAGGTCTTCCAGAGCAGTACTACAGTCTGACGTGGTTCCTCAGTCCGGTTCTTGGCCTCATGTTCACTCCTCTGATCGGCTCGGCCAGCGATCGCTGCACTCTGCGATGGGGCAGGAGGAGGCCGTTTATCCTGGCTCTCTGTATAGGGACCCTGTTAGGAGTGGCACTGTTTCTGAATGGATCGTTGATAGGTGAGTGCGAGTGTTATTCCATATTCATATTTGGTTTCAATTTAAAAGTATTAAAGAATGTGTGTCAGGGAGGGAGAGAGGACAAAGCAGTCATCAGTTTATTTCTGGCCTCTTGTTTAGCTCCTGAAATCTTGTAAGTCAAATAGGCCCGAAAATGTTGCCCCCCCTGTCCATAGTCCCTAATGGCAGGCCTGTAGTCAAGTAAACTAATGTTGCCATAAAGCCATTGTTTTCATAGAGAACAATAATGGTAGTAACTTTGTAGTTTTAATCCAATTACAGACACACTTTATGTAATGTGATGTTTTTCACAATAATGTACTTATTACTTTTTCACTTTTTTCTTATCAATCAACAAAACAGAACATGTCAGGAGAGCAACTGAATACATATAATCAAATAAAATACATCAATTTCTAATACTGCTGTCCCAGCATTAACGCATATATACATAACCAACAAAAACAAAAGGGGGAGAAATTCACAGTAACCTGGCCTAAAAAGAAGTTTACTTTGTGCCATGCTGTTATCTAAACCACCTGAGACTATCACGGCTTCTGGCAGTGCAGACGCTGTTGTTTTACCCAGCATGCACTTGTGCCACAGAGGAAATAAAAGAACAGGACGGCTTTCTTCCTGGAATCAGTGGCGCATCACTTGCCGAAAGTCGTGTCCTTGTACCTCGTACAGTCTGAACGTTAGCTTATTAAGTTATCCAAATGTCATTCCATGGACACATTCAACCAATCCAATCAATCAAATTGATCAGTTGTCAATCATTCCACACAGATATTGATGTCTGGGCTAACAACCTCGGCATAGTTCCGGTTGTAATGCCATGAACCATATGTCCACACACACACACACACACACACACACACACACACACACACACACACACACACACACACACACACACACACACAACCACACAAAGACTACAGCAGTGTAAGGTTTATGTCATCAGCGTGTTGTTGAATTTAGGGATGGTGACAAACAGACCTCCTCTTAGTCCTTATAGACCTCCTCACATCCTTCTTGTACTCGTGAACTCTAAAATTGTCCATTTGTATTACACAACAACAACAAAATTACAACTGAGTGTTGAATTTAACACTTGAAATGATCTATGCAACAATCTGTTTTCAAATCCAAGTCATACCCATATACTCATATTTTTTTGTAGTTTAAATACATGGTCTGCTGGTACTATATTTGTCAAAAATTGAATCTTCTTTTTGTCTCTAAATGTATCTTGTGTATCAAATCAGGCAAAAGGAAGTCAACCACATGCCACTTTAATAGTACATTATACACAATTATTGATTCATTGGTGTAAACAGCACTCTTGTACTCAATTATCAGAGCCCACATGGTCTAAATGGATGCGATCTACCACTGGCTGAAATAGTATCTTGAATTATTGTCTTTGTTTAGATCATATAATTTTAGATGATAATTACGTCTTATAATGAGCAGCCTTTTCTTAAGCTAGAAGTATGAAAATAGATGGCAAGTATGATAATGTTGCAGGCAGTTGCATTGCTACCTGTTGACCAAGAGAGAAAAAGACACTGTAAAAAAAAACTATTAGTTTTACAAAAATGATATACTGACATTGGGAAAATATACTGTTCAATCTATAGCTATTACAATGGCAAGTGTAATGGTAATGGTCTTAGTATTGCCCACATCTGTTGGTTATTGTTATCGGTCTTGAAATCCCGTATTGGTGCATCCAACCCACATAATATAAAAGAGTGTACATGTTCCATATTCAAATGTGGACCAAATGGGTGAAAAATGTGCAGTGCAACAATAGCCAATTGGGCCTTTTTAAATGTCTCTAAATAGAACAAAGTGAAATCAATTTTCAAAGGAGTTATAAATACCAAGAACCAGAGCTGTGTGAACTGTTTTCTGTCAGCAGATTCTATTCTGTTCCATTCAATTCATTTCTGTTCTACCTCCATTCTTCTGCACAGAGGTTGGCACCCAGGTCGTTTCTGTGTGTGTGTGTGTGTGTGTGTGTGTGTGTGTGTGTGTGTGTGTGTGTGTGTGTGTGTGTGTGTGTGTGTGTGTGTGTGTGTGTGTGTGTGTGTGTGTGTGTGTGTGTGTGTGTGTGTGTGTGTGTGTGTGTGTGTGTGTACCTTGCCAGCTTGCCAGCGGGGTTGACATGGGAAAAGAACAGTGACCTTTATCTGTGTGGGAGAAATGAGAGAATAAGAGAGAAAGTGTATGTTTCAATGGTTCTGTGTATATGAATGTGTGTGAACAACACAGGGTGACATGGGAACACTGTAGTAACCTGTATATGAGTGTGTGTGTGTGTGTGTGTGTGTGTGTGTGTGTGTGTTGACATGGGAACACAGGAGCAGGCAGTTCACAGGGAAATGCTTCCTGTTTGCTTCCCCCTTTCCACCAATCAAAATTCACTTCCTGTCTGTCTGCCTGGCTAGTGAGTAGTGCCACTCCATTGTCCCACACACACTAGTACACGCACACAAACACACTAGTAGACACACACACACACACACACACACACACACACACACACACACACACTCTGCTGTTCCTTCTATGAACGTTTGTTTCCCCGTCGTTGGATGGATTACAATTTGTAAAGTCATGCTGCATCACACTTCCCCCCTCGCTCTCTTTCACAGAGAGACTCTCTTTGTCACGCACACACACACACACACACACACACACACACACACACACACACACACACACACACACACACACACACACACACACACACACACACACACACACGGCCACAACCAAACGCTCCCATGTCACACGGTGTTGTTTTCATTATGAGATACACAAGGTCACACACATGATGCAAAGCAGTATTGGAAATGTGCAGTGACCCATTTGTGTATGTCTTTGTGTTTGTTATTGTGCAGCTGTTGTGACTCAATAATCAGCTATTGATTACATGTGCAGCTCTGACCCGGGTCACATAAGTGTAACAATTCCAGATGTTTATGTCTGGATGTAGAGACTGATCACATTTCCTACTTAAATATGTATTTGTGAAATAAAAATGTACATGTATGTATTCTCTTTTTACCTATGATGATACTATAACTTTTATTCTGTTATGTATTGGCCTTTTTTTAACCATCATTGCATCAAACACACATGAACACGTGCATACATTAGAAATGATTTAAGTCCCTGGACCATTAAAAGGATGGTTTCACCCATATAAATATAAAACCCATATAAATAGGATGTTTTATTCTATTTTCTTATCTGACTCTTGTTATGTGAAGCACAGTGGTCAACTTCTGTTGTGTTTACTAGTGCTATATAAATAAAGAAAAAGAAAGAAAAGAAGAAGATAAATATAGACCATTTGTTCTCAGTTATCCCTCTTAATAGTGACCAATATCATAAAATCTGGACAAATAAATAAACTATTAAGATGGCTTGATACCACTAGTTATGTTTATTTTGCCATGTGGGTGAACTAACACTTTACAATCTAAACATGGACAATTCCTATGCCTACATCTATCGCGCCTTTTACATATAAACGCTTGAAAACTAAAAAATTATAAAAATGATCTTTCTATAAAAAAAGCTCATCTATCACATGTGCCTTATTTTTATCCACATCTGTTTTTGTTATCAGTTTAACAATCAAACAGCTTTCACTGTCTGTTTGTTGTATAATAACAACAACACATTTTACAATTAAACCTTTTAATTTTACAATTAAAACTTTGTCCATTCATGTCTTTCTTCTGTTAGGTTTGGCCATGGGTGATGAGCAGGGGAGACAACCAATAGGAATTGTTCTTACTGTGCTGGGGGTGGTGGTGTTGGACTTTTCTGCGGACGCAACAGAGGGACCAATCAGAGCGTACCTGCTAGACGTGGCGGACACAGAGGAACAAGACATGGCCCTTAACATCCATGCTGCCTCAGCAGGTACCACTGACATCTGACACACACACACACACACACACACACACACACACACACACACACACACACACACACACACACACACACACACACACACACACACATAACTTTCACATGATTTCAATATGGCAATGGTAGGTTTATTGCACACAAAAAATTATACTTTGTAATATAATTTGTTGTACTGCCAATAACGACTTAACTGAGTTGAATGGACACACATTTGATATAACCTAACACTGAAAGAGAAAATGAGATCAGACAAAATCCTTTTCTGCTGATGTCTTTTTGTACGTCTAAACTTTTGTCCAATGTGTGCAGGTCTTGGTGGCGCGGTCGGCTACGCCCTCGGAGGTTTAGACTGGACGCACACCTTCCTTGGAGTAATCTTCAAGTCCCAGGAACAAATCCTGTTCTTCTTCGCTGCCATCCTCTTCTCCATCTCTGTCGTTTTACATCTCTTCAGCATCGAGGAGCAGCAGTACTCGCCCCAACATGACAGGCTGGAGCAGGTAGAGTGTGTGTGTGTGTGTGTGTGTGTGTGTGTGTGTGTGTGTGTGTGTGTGTGTGTGTGTGTGTGTATACTGTAAAAATCAATTTTAGTTTAAAAAAAACAACCTAAGACTTTGGTCTTTGGTCCTCTCACCAGGAGACTCCAGATCGCACTAAACTGCAACCATCGACCAATGGCAGGACTGGACTTCCCGCCCCCAAGCTGGAATTAATTGGAGAGGATGAAACGATGGACAGCTATGACCTCTATGACCCCTGTGGAGACAACCTCTCAGAGCGTGGGGATATGGACATGGACTTCCTAGAGATGGAGCTTGTGAGAAGTAAGTTTACAGACTCTTTCCTCTTTTGCTGAATCTGAATGTTTCCCTTCAAATCCAAAGAAATTTGGATCAGTTGTGGGATGGGAATATCTGGTGGTTCTTTGTTTCCAAAGCTTATAGAGGTAGGAAAGGAAGCAATGACCCTACTTTCGTTGTTATTTAGAGATTTCAGCTAGCTTTTATCACAGCTGTCACAGTAGAGTTTTAGGAAAAAGATTAGATATCATAAACAACCAAAGCTACAGTATTGAATGAGATTGAAAATTAATTAATACAGTAACATGGACACTGGATTCTTATAGTATAGACTAGTATCACTAGTGAAATAATAATGTCCCCATAAGAAGTAAAACCCAGTAATTAATCTAGTAAACATACACAGAGTTCACAAGAGTTGGAAAAAAAGTTAGCCCAATGGTTTTTTACAATTTTGTATTGGCAACACATTAGCCTCTGACAGCTAATATAATTGTTATCTTGGTAAGCAGCAAACTGATCGCAGAAAAACAAATTAACAAATCCAAATAATCAATAACCAACTGCCGGTGGTTTCGGTTGGTTTCCTTCAACTTGTTAATCATTTTCTCTGAATTCCTCACATCTAAACTAATCAGCCCTCCCCTCGTCTGTCTCCAGGTAAAAGTGACAGTGTTCTAGCCATGGCAGACGCCACTCTCGACCACCTGGACCACGAAGCGTTGTTCCTGTGCCACATAGAGCCGTCCATCTTTGCTGACCGCCTCTCGCTCTATCAGGGCTCGCCTCCTATAAGTGGTAACTTCTTCAATGCCAATCGCAGCACTCCGCCACCGCGGTTTGGCAACATCAGACGCAGCAGCAGCGCAGGAAGTCAAGACCTGCTCCAAACCAACAGACACCAAGCACACGCTACCACCCCCAGGATTTCCCGCCTCTCTGCTTTCCTACAGGAAATGGAAAATGACGAAGGTGAGGAGGCGTTACTGAACAACCAGCTCAATGAGCAGCGGACACTTAACGGGCGGCTGTTAGCCAGTGTAACTAATTCTGATGGGGATGGCACTAACATGCTGAGCTCTAAAGGACAGGCACATCGCGCTGGGATGGTCAAAGGTTGGTGTTTTCATTTGTTGTGTATACTTATCTTAAATTTAACTTTGTGCAATTTTAGATTAAATGAAAAAAATGAATTATCCAGTGTTTCCTTTAGTGTTATATTAACTGCTATCATGGAATACTTATATAAAATTATTTGATTTTATTAACTGCATTTGAAATGTTTAAAGGAATGGGTCCATGTCTTATTCATATTTTCTGGGAACATCAACTCTGAGGAGTCATTAAAGGAACACGCCGACTTATTCACTGTTAGCCCCAGAGTTAGACAAGTCCATATAGACCCTTCTCATCTCCGTGCGTGCTGTAACGCTGCATGACGCCCCCAACATTAGCTTAGCCTAGCACAGATCCTGCAGGTAACTGGTTCCAACTAGCCTACTGCTCTGAATAAGTGACAAAATAATACCAACATGTTCCTATTTACATGTTGTGATTTGTATAGTCACAGCGTGTACAAATAACAAGGTCACATGAAACACAGCCATTTTCTAACCATATATAGTACAGGCCAAAAGTTTGGACACACCTTCTCATTCAATGCGTTTCCTTTATTTTCATGACTATTTGCATTGTAGATTCTCACTGAAGGCATCAAAACAATGAATGAACACATATGGAATTATGTACTTAACAAAAAAGTGTGAAATAACTGAAAACATGTCTTATATTTTAGATTCTTCAAAGTAGCCACCCTTTGCTTTTTTTGATAACTCTGCAAACCCTAGGTGTTCTCTCAATGAGCTTCATGAGGTAGTCACCTAATCCGTTTAATTTCCTGCCAAAAGGAGTGTACGTTACTATACCAGTGTGCCTGGTGGAGAAGAGATGTACAATACCAATGGGGAGATGTCTTCCCCTATCCTCAGTCTATTATGGTTTCCTAACCTGTAAAAAACAAGAGTAAACCGTCATTTAATGTTAATCCGTAATCTGTCTCTTATTCCAGCTTCCAGTACTGGAGCCCCCATGCGGCAGTCCCGTCACCGCCATGTCTTCTACCGCCAGCCGTCCTACACCTTCTCCTACTACGGTCGAGTGGGGAGCCACCGCTACCGCTATCGCCGGGCCAATGCCGCTTATCTCATCAAGCCGTCTCGCAGCATGAACGACCTGTACGAAGTGGAGGCCAGACACAGGAGGAGTCACAGGCAGAGAAACAGACACCGCAGCGGAAACACCAACTCCTCCAGCGGGGATACAGAGAGCGAAGAAGGAGAGGTGAGGAGGAATTAACTAACCTGTAACCATGACAACAACCTAGCCCCCGTCATTTCTTACCAACATTTCATTTCATTTCGTTTCATATATATATATATATACATACACATACACATACATACACATACATATATACATACACATATACATACACACATATATATATATATATATATATATATATATACATATATACACATTTATATACATATATACATATACACACACACACATACAGTTTGTACCCACATATATAGATACACATACACATATGCTTACAAACCCATACACACACACATGCACACATCTTAAGTGTCTCTTCCTGGTCCTGTATTCAGGTTGAGACCACCGTGCGGCTGCTGTGGCTCTCCATGCTGAAGATGCCTCCAGAGCTGCTGCGCCTGTGTGCCTGTCACCTGCTCACCTGGTTCTCCATTATTGCCGAGGCCGTCTTCTTCACTGACTTCATGGGCCAAGTCATCTACCATGGAGATCCTACTGTACGTGAAACAGCAGCTAAACACACACAGACAGTGTATAAATATATATATATATATATATATATATATATATATATATATATATATATATATATATATATATATATATATATATATACACACACACACACACACTACCGTTTGGGGTCACTTAAAAAATTCCATTACAGACAGAATACCAACTGAGATCAGTTGCATTGTTTTTTTAATCAGGGCAGCAGTTTTCAGATTACATTATGTGTTTACATAATTGCAAAAGGGTTCTCGACTGTTGTAGAAAGAAGTGGCTGATCTTTAATGCAATATTTACATTGCCCATTATCAGCAACCATTCATCCAATGTTCCAAAGGCACATTCTGTTTACTAATCTGATATCATATCAAGGCCAACTGAGAAAACATTGCAATTAAATTTATGTAAACACATAATGTAATCTAAAAACTGCTGCCCTGGATAAAAAAAACAATGCAACTGATCTCAGCTGGTATTCTGTCTATAATGGAGTGGAATGGAAATTTCTATGTGACCACAAACTTTTGACCGGTAATGTATATCCCTACATTCCCCTTTTAGTTCAGTTACTTTAATGGCGTGATGGCTTGTCCAAGTCGAGGTGGAAAATTTAAAGAAATAGACGAAGGACAATACAAAATGTATTGAGATTAATCAATTTTTCTTGTTCTCTGCTGCATTATATAATCTCTAATCTAATGTAATAGAAAACAGCTCCAACTGTCTCTTATTCTGATATGTGTATGTCATGTCAAGCTGTCTACAGCAGGTTCAAGCTGAACTAAACTCGGTCTCTGCCTTAGTTAATCCACAGCTCACTTAAAAACTAAGCCTGTTTTTGTCTCTCTCAGGCTCCTGTTAACTCTACTTTATTGGAGGATTATCACAAAGGAGTTCAGATGGGATGTTGGGGACTAGTTATATATGCCATGACTGCTGCCACATGCTCAGGTAACACACAAGCACACAGGAATGCACATTGTCTCATAAGATAAGAGAAACTTTATTGATTGCACACTGGGGAAATTCACTTGTTACGGCAGACTCAAAAAAGCAAAGGAAAAAAGTTCATGCATACACACCTCCACATTGGGTTGCTAACTGTCTTCAAGAAAACAAGATCTCTGGCTGTAAAGTGCACTTTTTTCTAACCAGTCAACTCATCTACTATTTTCCAGCTATCCTTCAGAAGTACCTTGACAATTTTGACCTCAGCATTAAGGTCATCTACATCTTGGGAACGCTTGCATTTGCCATAGGTATGAATCATGATGCAAAATATAACAAAAATAAATGTGAGCGGCTATTAAGTATTTTTTTCCCCTTCATAGGAACTGCTGTTATGGCAATCTTTCCTAATGTGTATGTTTCCATGGTGATGATCAGCAGCATGGGCATCATCTCCATGAGTATCTCCTACTGTCCTTATGCTCTGCTGGGACAGTATCACGAAATGAAAGAGGTACTGACGATAATTTGATGATGATATGATGTTAGTTAATGTGTATTCCCAGATATCCCAATTACTAGATAGATAGATAGATAGATAGATAGATAGATAGATAGATATTTGTCTAATATTTAGATAGATAAATATGTTTCCAATATGTATAGATAGATATTTTTCTAATATGTAGCTTTCATTAACTGTAACTGTCTCCATCTCCTGCAGTACATCAGGCACAGTCCTGGTAACTCCCGGAGAGGCTTTGGCATAGATTGTGCTATCTTATCCTGCCAGGTGAGTGTTCATATTGTCTTAATGAAGTCTTTGTGGCATCGTTTCTATGCTATAGTATGCAGAAAGGACTGTGTTGTTATATAATCATTGGTTGTTTTGCAGGTGTACATCAGTCAGATCTTGGTGGCCTCAGCTCTGGGTGCTGTCGTGGAGGCTGTTGGCAGTGTCCGTGTCATTCCCATGGTGGCCTCTGGGGGCTCCTTCCTCGGATTCTTGACCGCCCTCTTCCTGGTCATTTACCCGGCTCCTAATGGGTGAGAAAACCACCTGGTCCTAGTCTTTTGCTGAGATTAAAAGAATAGTTTAACATTTTAGGAAATGCACGTATTCACTTTCATGCCAAGAGTTCGATGAGAAGACCGCCACAACTCTTATGTCTTTACGGTAAACATGACGCTACAGCCAGCAGCTGGTTAGCTTAGCTTAGCACAAAGAGTGGAAATGGGGAAACAGTTAGCCTGACTGTTTCCAGTATTAATTCTAAGTTAAGCTAACCAACCTCTGGCTCTTGGCAAGAAAGCGAATAAGCATATTTCCCAGATTGTCAGACTATTCAACTACTATTTAAGCCTAGAATGCAGTCCTAACAGTTGTGATTTTTACTATGATTGACAGGGATGGGGAATCAGCCAAAGCTTCAAAACGGTCCTTGACAAAGCTGGAGAATCCCAACACCGACGAAGTGGCTGTTACAGTGGTGACAGAAAAACCCAGCTTCCTGAAACTCAACAAAAAGGGCCAGCCAACCACCACCATCTCTTCCTGTCACACAGAGAATGAATCTGCTCTGTGATTGGTTGGTTGGCTTGAGTCAACAGACTTGTTGCTGCAGAACCAACTAACGTCACTTTTGAAACGTTCGCTGATGGAAAGATATACGGATATCACCGTCCTCGTGGTGCTGGAGTTTACAGACACAAAGAAGAGAGAGGAGGCGGTTGGTGTGCGCTTGGTCTGCTCTAGGTGTCTGTTCTTGCTTTGACAGGCTTTTTCTGATTCGGTGTGTATTGATTTGCTGAAGAAAACAACTTAATCTGACGTGGGACCGGTGTCACACCAGGCCAACTTACCCTACAAAAAAAGCATTCAGGTCCCAGTGCTGTTTTCAGCCATCATAGAAATTCCTTCTACATAGCCCCCACGGACATTTGACTGATCCATCCGGGTCGTCCAGAAGTGAGTAATCCATTGGTCAAGGTTTAACGGAGAGGTTGTCTCTGTCTCTCAGGGCCTCTAGGAGGTGGTACTGAGCAGCCACCTGGACAGGAAACTTCAGGGGACTAGCACACACACACACACACACACACACACACACACACACACACACACCCACCCACCCCTCTTCATCTGGGGTAACGCAATCGAATGAATACATGAATAATGAACGTTGTTGACAAACCTTAGTCCTCGAAGCTGCAATCATTCAAAAATGCTGAAAATAGTTTTTCCTCGCTGTAGAATCGGCTTGAATCTTTGCAAAGATGATGCAAACGAGATCGATGAGAGTGTGTGTGTCTGCTGACGTTTCACCAAAATAAACCCAATCACACACTCCGATTTGGGGGAATTTTACAGCACTCTGCGACAGTAGCTTTAAGACTTCAAGACTTTTGGAAGTGTCATTTTCTGAAACTAAGAGCCTGAAGCCTGGTTCCTGGGGGAAAATGATTGATCTTAAGTCCCCAGATGGATTGCATTTTTTTTTTTGTTGCACTCCTGCCATTGGCAGTCTTTAATTTAGCCTTTGCTCCAGGGCAACGTTGACAATAGGCTCTGCTCAGGAGTTGCCTGTATATTTGAGGGTCAAGAATACAGATGTGTATTGAGGGAAATTCCAGGAAAGAATAAGCACAGATGCAATATGTGCAGTATACAGGGCATTACAATCCCAAATATTACTTTCATGATTTATTGAGGGCCCAGAATGATGCCTATGTTTGTTTTAAATAATCTAGGCTAACCTACATGCTGCATGTTAGAGGAGCAGAGAAGAGACAAACCAAACACTAGAGAAGAAAAGAGAGATGTGGAGTTTTCTCTTTCTCTACCCTCTTGCTTATTTTTTATATTTTATTTTTTAGAAAATGCTGTTAGTACAATGTTAGTCACTAACTGCACATCTCAGCTGAGCCATTGTTTTAAAGAGTGTTAAATAGCATTAGGTTTGAAAAGCCTTGTTTTTAAAATCCTCTTCAGGAGTTGGATTCCTGCGTCTTAGGTCACCAGCAGGACGGGGCTTCCAGTGGATCCAGTAACTCTACCAGTAATCGTCAAGAGTCTGGAATGGAACACAGGAGTATTAGAGTGGATGCTAGATATAATGAAAGAAAAATATATAATATAAGAGAGGCAAAATAAATTCTTCTTGTGTTGAGAACTAGTAGCCTTTAGTTTAGGCTTGTTGCTTGAGTCTTAGTGGAGGATTTACTCTCCTGGTTTAAGTGTCTTGGTTCCACTGTACTGGGCCAAATAGAAGTATAATATAGTATTTTAGATGCTCATTACATCTGTGTGTTGTATGCTGAATGGACATAGAAAAAGATACAGGGATTAAAGAAGGGCTGGGGAAATGTTTTCACTTTAAAAAAAGTTATAAAAATATTCGGTGTATATATATATATATATATATATATGAGAGTGATATTGATCTTTTCGTCTGCGTATTTCCAAAAATGCCAAACTATTCTTTTAAATGTTTAAAGTATAGTTTGAATTGTTACAAATTTGCAAAATTTCTGTCTTGATCCAAAAAAAGAGAATGGAGGCAGATTTTACACTTTCCAAGAGTCCTTGCATTGAATTGTGATTGAAATTGTCGGTCTTGAAAACTACAACTTTACTGGTTGTCGACTTGAAAAAAATCCAACTTTGCCTCCTAAAAACCAACAAAATATCAAGAATAATTTACTAAATTACCGAATATATAAATTTTTGGACCGAACAGCTTCAGTTAGTTTAATTAAATTGTTGTGAGCGCTGGGTGATGCTCCATGCTACCTCTGCTGTTTCATTAGGGCAAGCAGCAGCAAGCGTGACGGTGGATGAGGAAGTAAAATTGTTGACTTTAGCTTTACTTTAACCCGGTTTAACATTTATACACAGTGACGAGACAAATGGGCTCATCACAAATATATTTCATTAAAACACATGCAAGTTCTACAAATTAAAGCTAAACTTGTATTAATACTGCATCTTGGAATGTTTCAGTAGCTGACAATGCTTGACGTTTGAAAAAAACAAACTTGTACTGTAGTAAGAAAGAAATATTGAAGATGTTCTTGTGTCTTTTGTTTTCTGACAAATCAGATCTTTTGTTGCAATAATGGCCGCTGTTAATCAGCTGGGGGAGAGGACTGTGTGTGAGGGTTGTGCAAGCAGAGCAGGGTTGTTTTTGGTGGTGAAATCTGGGTGTTTATTCCCCTGCATCTGTCAGGTGAAAGGCTGTGGATTTGGGTCAGTTTCAACCTATCAGGTCAATCAGCTGAAACAAGCAAATTGAAGGAATCGAAATGTAAATTGCATTGACTTCATTTACTGATGAAAGAACATTTATTATAGTGTGTATTAGAGCATTTAACAGAGAAGCTTATTTTTAGTTTTAGAAGAGAATTCACTCACTGATGATGTGGTTGTTATTTTTATTTGGTTGGGTGTGCAGAGTTTAACCCTATTTCCAACGGAATAGATTCCTTCCATAATTTCAGGTACATTCAGTCAGTCTGAGAGAGAGAGAGAGAGAGAGAGAGAGAGAGAGAGAGAGAGAGAGAGAATCCTGTTCTGGCTGTGGTGCTGGGACAAAAAAACAAATGACAAAAGACGAGGAGGTACAGATGCCAGAGATTTGAATGGCTTTTGTAACCACTGGGGCAATAACATATTCTGGATTAACTAAAGGACACACAACTTCAGTTCAATGACAAACGTGAAGATAAAAAAAAAGAATTTTGGATTTTGGAGGTTTGCATGTAACAACAGCAATATGCATGTGTGGAACACCAAAGTGGGACTTTGTACAAATCACTCGAGCTCCATTCTTTATTGTCCTAATAGGTCAGGGATGTATTTTTCTAATGCATGGCTGGATGTTTGTTTGTGTCTTTTCGTTTAAACTTAAATGTGTGAAGAAAAACCAACAAGTACTCTCAAAGCTAAAGCATTGTGCTCAGTCTGGGTCAGTACGCGTTCAACAGGCATGTGACTTTCTAAACTTTTTGCACATTTTCCGAGTAAAGTTTCAGACGCCATACATCTCGTTTCTTTTCAACACAACATGCGTGTGGATGAAAGATGAGATGCGTGTTGTCCTGAGCAGCACCCTTTGTTAAAAGTGTAGGCAAGAAACTCCAGCCCTCAAATACTTGAAGTGCAACTTGAGTGTTTCTGTTCCAATGCAACTAAGTCTTTCATTTTTTTTTTTTTTTTTTTTTTTTTTGTTCTTAATGTCCCAAGCCTTTTATTTACAGCAGACTCTGGAATGTTCAGACAGCAGCATGGTCTGCTGGGAGATTGAGTTCTTACCTTTGATTCCATCTTGTGACTTAAATGTTTCAAACAAGTCAATGAATGTGAAGTGGTTTAAGCTGAAGTCATGTTTGTTTTGCTGTTCAACAAGCCAGACATTGCACAGAACTTGCACATAATAAGTTAAGAAAAAACGAAAACCGAAGTGTTTTGCAAAAGGAAGACAAAAAATAACTGTTGATATTTATTTTTTTTTACTTTCTTGTCTTGAACACTTTTCACTTAGTTTCCAAAAGAGTAAATTAAAGCTGTTCTATTTGCTGTTACGGGAGATGTTAGACGAGCGGACTGGATTTTGCGCGCGCGTGTGTGTGTGTGTGTGTGTGTGTGTGTGTGTGTGTGTGTGTGTGTGTGTGTGTGTGTGTGTGTGTGTGTGTGTGTGTGTGTGTGTGTGTGTGTGTGTGTGTGTGTGTGTGTGGCCACATGCAAGCAATCGTTGTGTAATGCGAGAGTGTGTTAAAAATCTCAGTGTTTGTTTTGGCTTCTTGTTCTCTGTTCTTTGCTTCACCTGGTTTACACTTAACTCTGGAATCAATAGCTGCAATACCGAAGGTTATTTACGAGTCGTTGTTGTATCTGTTCTGGTGTTTTAACTCAACTAGAAAATGTTTTTTTTTTTTTTTTTTTTTAGTATTGTTTAAATTTTAAGGCAGAGCCACACATAAAAGTTTGACTTTTGCACTTTTTCAGTGGCTGTCATGTTGGCTCCACCGTCCTGATCATTGAATGAATGTGGCGACGTGGCGATGCTGTTTCATGTTCCAAGCCAGCAGCTATCAGTGGCAGCAGCGTGGCAACCATGCAGTTAGTCCAACCTGGCCATACTCAGTGTGTGTGTGTGTATGTGTGTGGCTCTGCCTCTGGTAAACTGTCATTGACGGAGGAGAGAGATGCCTATATACTTAGATCCTCACAGAGATTAAATCAAGAAGAATACTTAAAGAATGGGAAAGCAAGTATGCGCAGTGTACTATATATAATATGCCTTGTTATTTGAAAAAAAGATGTAAATATACATATTTCTCTTTTAGTTTCTTCTTTTTTTGCTGCTATAAAAAAGATGATTATTTTTGTTAGTAGTTTTGTTTTCTATATAAGGACTGTATATATCTCTATGTTCTGTAAATATGCTTGAGCCTTCATATGTAGGACTCTGGATGAACACTGTATGGAACGCACCTTTAAAATCTGTTCAGAATTAAACCAACAATGTCTCCTTTCATTATTTAACATTTTTAAAACATGTAAGAACAAGAAGGGACTTGATTTGATTTTGATGTATTGGGATCTCCATTAGCTGGAGCCATAACCACAGTTATTCTTTCTGGAGTCCACCCAAAACATGTGCAGCTATACAGTACATTGCCGTGCATAATTACATTAAAAACAACCACCAAACAAAGGAATGATTTTTGCAGTTTTCCATTCTGTTGCTTAAACACATTTTTCAAAACTATGCAAATACAAGCTTCACATAAATTATAGTAAAATTAAATTATATTCGCACTACGAGTCATAAAAGTTGCATTGAACATAGTAATACCCATGTAACTTCAATATTAGATGAAAAACATGTAATTTAGAATACAATAGGGAGGAAAACGTTTCACATTTACATATACAATATCATCAAAAAAAAAACTAGATAAATTAAATATGTTCCCAGAAAAACTGTAGATATCAATAATATTTTAGAAAGTTATACTGTAAAATCTTCAACATATCTGGTCTGGTTTGAATGTTAGCGCTCTACAAGATTTAATGGATGCAGATGTTCAGAATGATGGAGATTCTGTTCACAGAAATGTTCTAATCTTATTACCAGTGAATGTTGGAAATGTCCCTGTCATTGCAGACTTTTAATTCCATTGATTTTACCTACAGATTTGAACAACACAGCGTGTCAGTTTTGCTCTGATTGCATGTTAGGAACTTTTCATTTAATTGAGCTATTATGAAATACTGGTAACAGAAAAGAAAACACAGTCAGGCACTCGGACAGAACAAAGAGCAAAGCTATATTAAAAACCTTAATTTAGTCAGGAATAATGGTTTAAAACTCTGACATCACAGGTCTTCATTAAAAATAAATTAAATAGTTTGCTGTGAGGTTTTCAGCACTGCCGGGGTTAAGTAATCAAGTCTTTCTTGTTACATGTCATCATGTAACGTGACTGCTGGTGAAGTAACCTGCTGGTCTGCAGTTTCAGGACAACTTCAACTTTTTTCGCAGGGCAAAAACATCTTCGCTCAGCATCTTCAAAACAGCCGACTGGTTTCCCATGATGCCGTGTGGTCAGACTGCTGAGAGAGATAAGAGGAAGATCAGAAAACTTTGTTTCTGCAGATTCAGATTTCTCTCTCGGGGTCACAGAGAAACCAGAGAAGGAACTTGAAACTTGTGTGTGTGTGTGTGTGTGTGTGTGTGTGTGTTGTGTGTGCTTGTCATGTGACTAAAGTTACAAGGCCAGAACGTTACATGAAGTGAACTGTAATGACCTGCTGCCCCTCTGGAGGGATTAAAGGGAAATACCACGCAGTATGACTCATATTGCTGCTGTGACTGACACATGTGAAACTGAACAGATCTTCTCTAATATGTAATCAATAAAAACGTTTTGAGAGTGAACCTATATTTACCACATCTTAGTTTAGTTGACTACAGCTGAAGATAATAAATCAATAATTTGTCACTTTTGGAGTTTTTCTGGAGTAGAAGACAATATCTGTTAAAGTTTTCAATTCCATTTTGTTTGCTGTTTGGATTGTATCCTGAAAGATTTAAAACGACAGCACACACAAATTGCACAGATCAACTTTCTTATATTTAACTGAGCAGCAGCTACATGTGCCTTGGAAATTGTTTTAAAAAAAAAAAATCTAATTCTTAAGAGATATATATTTGATTTGTTACCATGGCCTGATTTCATTTCATTACTGTTACAAAATACCTGGGTAAGACTCTGCTGTGTTGAGACACTGTCCTCTAATAGAGCAAATCAGACAAGCTGTAGATCTGTTCAAGCTGATTTTTATAATCTTTCTTTTACACAAAATTATTTGCTGAAATATTTTGGCTGTTTATGTAAACATAGTAGTTTAACTGTAAGAGAGTGACACTTGATACCAATTAATAGTATTGTTGGTGATATTATTACCATTCTTTAAATTTTGTTTATTTCTTATATTCTGTTGACATGTTTCTTTATATGGAAAAGAAGCATGGCAATACCATGTTTTGTTACATTTGGATATTATGCAAAACACATTTGAAACATAGATTGACACTGAATGCAACAGCAGCAAAAGATTGTGTCTTAATTGCTAATAAATATTGGAAGAGAAGCATTAAGCTGCCGAAACTATTCTAATTGTACGACCGCAAATAATAAGATTTAATTTATTTACACAGGTTTTAAAATGAAAAAATAACTTAAGATTTAGCAAATCATCCAATAGTAAAAAATCAGAGAATATGGTTAAAACCATAGACTGTAAATATTAATGGACAGAGCATGTGTGACGTCACCCATTGGTTTGTGGAGATCTGCTATCCGTCATTGAGTTTGCCGTTACGGGCGCAGCCATCCTGGTTGCAGATGTGATGATTTTAGACGAGAGGGAAGAGTGAGGGAGGAGCCACGTTACGTTACACACTTTCACTGGCAATCATAGCCACGCCCTAAAACACCCCCTGCTTTATCGCTGATTTTAAAATCAACGAGACCATAATTAAAATAAATGAACATCATTCTGTGTTGCAGAAGACTTCAAACTAGCAGAGACTTATGAACTCATTATGAAAATGTTTACTGAGGTAATAAATCAAGTGAGAAGTGGGGTACTTTCTCATAGACTTCTAAAGAAACCAACCTCCTTTTGCTAACGCACATGTCTCCCCCTGCTGGAATTCAGATAGAATGCAGGTTCAAGGCACTTCCGCATTTGCAGCACTTCACAGAACTGGATGCATTGTCCGTTAATATTTACAGGCAATGGTTAAAAACAAAAAACGAAAATAAAAATAAACGAGTAAGAAAAGCCAAGAACAGGCAATGATGTCAAGGCTGCAGTTGACAGTAAATACATTCAATTCATCCCTTTAATACCCATATTTAGTGAACACTAAGGTTTGTGTAGGTATTGTGTTGGTTTTTAGTTCTTTGACTGAGTCCAGTGCTCCCAAATGTACATAAATGAAAAAATAACTAAACTTTCTAAAAACAACACACATACAGTATCTACATCACCTTTCTTGACAATCTCTCTGAGATGTTTTGCGAGCCACAGCAGTGCGATCATGTCCTCTAAAATGTCAGAAATATTTCTTCTGGAACATGAAAAATGGAAAATGTTGAACTCAGTCAGTGGGTTTGTTTTTCATAACTGCCTTCAACGTCAGTGTTTTAGAGATGTAAGTTTTGTGTGACGCTGACGACACCATTCCATTTAGACACTTATACGATGATAAACAAAGAGAGCTTCACTGTGTACTTGAGTGACTAACTGTTACAAGTGTTTATACCTCTGAAGAGAACTTTGCTGCTAGCTTATTTAATGTGTAGACTAAAGACTCTGTCCCATTGTTTTCCTCTCTAACTCTTTCATTCTGTCATTCTGCATTTTAATGTCATTGACGTTATTATTATTTCGGAATGTTTTTTAACCTTCTTTTTGGCTTTACATAGCAACACTGATCAAACATAGTGACAGAAATGGTAAGACAGCACACAATAGTGTTTCCATTTAAAAGGTCATAATTTGGCCACATTAATTGGTTGTAACTAAATACCACTTTTGCATTTGTATGTTGCCTTTATTAGACGGGTTACAGTAAAGATCAAGACAGGAAACGTAATAAGACAGACAGGAGTATAACATGTAATGAAGGTCCCTGTTGAAGTCTTATAGTTACATGGCTTACGTGGCTTTAATTACAGTGAATACGTCCTAAATTATTTAACCAAAAAGTTTAACTTTAGACAAAGAAAGAACATTGCATGAGGCAAAACCTTTGAGTATTTAGTGGTGGTGTTGTACTGGAAAGCATTATATTGAAATGCGTTTCTAATATTCTTCCCCCCAAGAAAATTACTAAATATTAGAAACACCTTTCAGTATAGTTTAGTCCAGTTCACTGCTAACTACAAGCTCAATAATAAACATTTAGGAGAATTAATACCTCTCTGACAGTTTTGTCATTTAAAACTGAACATTATTGTCTTAGTAAGAATGTACGGCAGAGCTGGTGTATAGGATTGCATTAGATTTTACAAGTGTATCTTTCATATAGTGGACTAGACACCAAATTTCAACTCTGTAGACACTCTAATAGCTTCATAATAATCCAGTCCATGAGTTGGTAGACTGAACTGTAATTCAAGATCTTTCAATATTTTTTAATCCTGTCTCAAGGACATTTCTTTCTGTTTTCAACATCACAATTTAATAAAGCATGCGTTTCCTCCAACAGTACAAGCTCAAATCAAAACCTTCCCCTTGTGGTCCATTATTTGTTCTCACCGGTCTCACAACATCAGGACAACATCCAAGCAAGGTCAGGGGGACAAAAAGACGAACACATGGAGACATAAAGGGACGGACGGAGGAAGGCAGCCACTGAAGTTATGTTTTCTTCATCGAAAAGAGAATTTTATTTGACATTTTTCTTTGTAAATTTAGTTCTTTTTCAGCTTCCAAATCTCTCTCAGTATCTGCTTATCCATCACTCTCTGTGAGTCTTTCTCTCTGGACTGTTCCACTCACCGGTGTCGAGGGGGTCAGCTGTCTTTAAGAGGACTGTTCCATGTTGGCAGCAGAGAAGGGAGAGCTTGTGAGGGTAAGTGTGGCCACGCTGTGAGCTATCGCCATTGCCGTACCTGGATTTTTATTCACCGAGTTCCTCTCCCCTTCTCCCCCACTTGTGTGCCCCGCCTCCCCGTCCCCCTCTCTTGCTCCCCTCCTCCTCGTTCTCCACACTCTCTTGAAGCTGTCCGTCACAAAGCAGTAAACCACTGGATCCAGGCAGCTGTTCAGGCTGCTCAGGGTAACTGTGATGTGATAGGCGAGTACATGCCCCACCCCCTGCCCTAGCCCCACCCCTCCGACTTTGACCCGGAAATAAACCAGCACCTGCCGGACGTGGAACGGCGTGAAGCAGATAGTGAAGACCACCAGGACGGTGGCCAGCAGTCTGACAGCACGCGCCCTCCTTGCCCTGCTCTGCTGGGGCATCAGGCCGTGGCTGGAGGAGAGAAAGCAGGCGACGCGCAGAGTGAAGCCCGCCACGGCCAGCAGGGGAAGCAGGAACTCCAGAATGGTGAGGTAGAAGAGGGCAGGGAGGAGCACACAGGAGGAGCTGAACTCCAACGCTGTGGTCTGTAGAAAGCAGACGAGAGATCCCAACACATCAAGTCTTAAAGCGCTCTTTCCGCTTCAAAGTTATAATACTAAACATTTTTTTTCACAAGTGCCCAGTGGTTCCCAACCTTTTTGCTTTGTGACCCCATACAATGCAAAACCCTCACCACCGGTTATGGCCTCATTGTGGATATGAGTTAATAATAATCATAATAATATTTTTTTATATATAGTATGCCTTACAACAAATAAGCCATAAAATAAAAGTGCGTTTTAAAAAGAAATGTATAAAGAGCATACTGAGTTTGCCTGTCTGAGATTCTCCTTTACCCTAGCATGTAGGCTATTGTAGTAAGTGATTTTTCCTTCTCTGGTTGTTTATTTTGAAGGCTCTTTAAAAGCCTGAAGAGATATTTCACAAGAAAAAAAGAAAAAATTAGATAAAGTTCCAAAAAATAGCTTAGTTTTCTGTAACAGGCATATTTTTTCTTTCTTACTTACTTACTTGAATCCCCTTGTGACCCCTTTAGATTTATATTGGGGCCCTTTTTGGGGTAACAACCCACAGGTTGGGAACCACTGTCCTAGGCAATTCAATCTTCACAAACACAGGGTGAACCATTTAGCAGGCTGAATTGCTGCAAGCTGTACCTCCTTCCAGTTACTTTAACTCTATGAAATGTTTTACGACATAGGGACAAGTTTTTACTGCTAAAGCCTTGAAAGGTTTAGGGTCTGCCAATCGTACCAAATTCCCCCGGAAAGGGCCTTTCCTTGGAAAAACGCTTAGCTCAAGTGATGCAGTGTGCATTTCCAGTGGCACAAAAAACGTTTTTGTTTGGATTATTAGACTGAATAAATATGTAATTCTGGATCCTGAGATGGGCGAGGAGATCAGAAAAACAGCACCTCAGCGGGTAAGCTGACCCAAAGATTATCATAGTTCTAGCCTTTGTAATAAAGTGCAGCAACTACAGACAGCATGTCCTCCTCAGCACAAATGTTGTGTGCATGGAAAAAGCAGATGGGAGAAAAGACTAGATAGATAAGAGGCTTAAACAACAGAAATCTCTTCTGTTTAATCCATAGATTGAAGATCTATCTATGTATTTATTTGTTTGTGTTGTGTTTGTAGTGCATGTGTCTTCACCTGGAAGGAGTAGGTGACCACAACTGCAATGAACCAAACTATGGCGCTGACACATCTGGCTGTTCCTGGGGTCCTGCATCGATGGAGAGTACTGGACACATGGACGACAGCGAGGTATCGATCTATACAGATACTGAAAAAAGGAGTGGTGAAAGGGGAGTCACGGAGGAAAGTAGAGGTAAAAAGGTTTTTGCTGATAGTGTGTTTTCATTTTAAATGTTAAATGAAGGAGTGACCCACCCACCTGGTCAGAAACAGTATACTACAATACATGTTGACAAAGTAGCTGAAGGTGTGAACATAGGAGCAGGCAACACAGCTCCCTCCACTGTGGTACAGAGCGATGCGCGCTGACAACGACAGCGCCACAAGCAGGTCAGCTACAGCAAGGTTTATGGTGTAAACCACAGAGGCCGAGGAGTGGGTGGAGGCCCCACAGAAGACATAGAGAGCCAGACTGTTGAGGACCACACCGACCACCAGCATCAGACAGTTACACACCTGCAGCAGGGAGGAATACAACTGTGGATGTTTCTCTTTGGTTGAATGGTCATACTGAGTCTGAGTAGGCAGGGCGGCTGTACTTCAAACCCATGTAAAGTCATATTATACTCACTCACTCACTCAGTTTTTTTTTTTTTTTGACAAAAATCTAGTTTACTACCATACATCTTTTAAAGCTTTAGTGCGTAACTTTTTGATATTTATGAACGTCCATTACATTCAAACCATTGCCAAATGATCACGTAAGGTTTGTATTATGTGGACGTGCCGATAGTTTTGTTGTCACTACTTAGAATTCCTCATAGGGGCGGCAGAAACTACGCACTGTGGCTTTAAATGATAGGTTTTTATAAAATATTACATTGTATCTTTAGCAGTGATGGTAATCATTAAATGCTTATTTGGGTGGAAAAGTGGACATGATCCCTTCTCCTACTAACTGGTATCTTGTCTTACCATGAGAGAGACCCACACAGCGTAGAAGTCTCGGTACAGCTGCACATCCAGGTGGGATAACCTATGCAGGTATAGTGCTCCCCACTGCTGGTCCCAGGCGCTGCAGTTAGTTGGGTCAGGGGTCAAGAGGGGCTCAGCGGTGAAGGTGGAGCTGATGTTGGTGAGAAGGCTCTCCATTGGTTGAGAAGTATGAATAAATGGCAGGTTGGTGTCTGAGTGGTGGGAGAAGTGAAGAAAAGACAGGACAAGAAAAAGATATTAGTCTGAAACAATAAAGCGAGGGTTCTGTAAGAATACTAATACATCATCTGCATACAGAGCAGTTTTGTGTGGTGTTTGCTGAGTTGAATTCCAATAATGTCACTATTAGCTTTCTTCTTCATTTGTGTCTTTGTCATAGTGAAAACATAAACTTGAATATTCTCCCAGACTAATTTGTTTGATGTTTAAATGCTAAAAGCATCTTTCCAAACTTGTGCTATTGCTGTCTACTTTTAACCATCTCCCAGCAGGGATTTTAACTAATGACAACTCCCATAATGTTTGTAGGAGACAGATGCCTCAACCCTATACCCTGGAGTCAGCTGTAGATATTTTATTATAAATAGACTTAAACAGGTCAGGTCTAAAGTGATGCAATGTGTGCCAATTGGCTTGAAAAACTCAACATATTCCAGTTTGGTGAGCAGACACACACATACTAAAAACTAAAAGAAAGAGTAATGAAAGGGGATGAAAAGTGGTCAACATCAGCAGAAGTTAATCCAGAGAGAGAGACTTTGGAAATCCTCATCTTATAAACAACATTGTCTTGTGCTGTAGAGATGACTAAATCCATCTTCATATGCGCTCTAAAAGGATGTGACACTTTCAACAAAGTTAAGTACGTGACCTTGTGTGTTACTTTAAACACAGTATTACTATGAACCATGTCAGTGTGTGCTGCTATTTAACACACTGCTGACACATGTTGTGTTGAACACGAGATATACGTTGGTCTCATAAATTTGATGAATGTGACACATCCTGTTTAAAGTGCAGATGCTGTTCAGTTTCAACTATACATTAAGATAAAAATAGACTAAGAATTTGAAACGAAATCTGGTCTGGCTTTGAGTAAGTAGGTAAGATAAAATGGTGGAAAATAAGACTTGCATCTGAAGTGGTAAGTTACTAATAAAGACAGTTAAGTTGTAACGTGTCAGTAAATTTGTTCTGTAACTTTCAAGATGCAATGCCCAAATAACTTTATTACATGGTCTTCATCAGCAGTTGAAGTGATTGATTTGTGAAACGAGAATGAACTTTAATGCTCATACAGTAGTTCGATCATCTTTCTATCCTTGTCATAGCTGCAAAAATTTTTCCAAGCTATACAAACTAGAAGAGTCCAAATCTGGACCTACGAAGAACAAGGCAGCTAAAAGAAGAAACATTATACAAGAGTCATATTCAGATGATGAAGAGTGCTTCTGCCTCGTCTGTGTGGAGCTATTCAAACAGTCGTCCAAAAGAGACCTGGGTAAAATGTGTAAAATGCAACAAATGGGCCCATAATGCTAGCACCTTAGGCCAGGCAATTTATGTGTGCCAGAATTGTGACTCTAAAGATGAGCCTGATTAGTCAAATACAGGGCATCTATTTAGTTCAGGTTAAACACGTTAAGTTAAGCAAGTTATTTGCAGCTTTCCATTCAGTTATCATGAATCTATGTGCAAGCCAGAGAACGTTAGAGTTTGAAGTTCAAAGTAAAGTGGTCTTGCCACTTAATGTGTTTTGATTGAAATGTGTATTGTTTTTCCAGATTCTCTAGGCATGATAGTTTATATTTCCAGTTCTGTAAATCAATATTCACAAATTAGTTGTGTTCTTATTTTTAGATAATCTAGTGTGACAATTAACCCGCCGATGGGGCAAATTGTCACAAGTGTACATTCTCTATTTAACAGTCTACAACTCCGTAATGAGATAAGATATGAAAATGTTATGAATACAACATATGTTCCCAAGACTTCCTTCTTTCATTTGGTATGACATTTATACTATTGTGATGTATGGTGCTCAGTAAATGTTAGACAGTGTGAAAAGTGTGACAACATACCCCGCTCTCCCCTACTTTTAATATATGTTTCATAGTTTCTATTTCAAATTAAACACCTCTTTTCCTGTCACAGTCAAGTTGTGTTAGCATGTTTTGTATATTCAATTAAAAATTATGATCATTATGAGCAGCTAACCCTTCTAATATGTTTGACTACCAGGGCAATGATTACTTAAATATAAGTTACTATAATAAATATAAGCACTATAAAATAAGTATTTCAACACATGTAAATGACTTTAAATGAGGAAAAGCATTTGATGGATTTGAATGAAATTTCACCAGATTGACACCTGAGTGAATGATTTTACCCCTCTTTCAATCTGGACTTGGTAAATTCTTTCTTCTCCAAAAACAAGGTAGATCACCAAATGGATTCTCCCTAAATCACAGTTCTGTGACTTATTGTTACATGTCTTTTTTTTTTACAGCCCCTTAAAAAATTTCTTTCCTTTCCTTATAAATACCAGAGACGGATGAGCTCCTATCTGTTGACACGTCCTGCCGAGGATGGTCTTTCCACTCTTTATCATCATATAGACAGTTGGATAAAACATGTCCATGCTGCTTTCTGGTTCCTGATTTAGCCATTTCTTTGACATGGCATGTCCATATACAGTACAATAAAATATTTGTGCAGATTGTTATCCAGCACCCAGCACATTTAAGTGCTAAGATTGGATCATATAAAAGCAACTATCAACTCTCCAAAGCTTGCTTTAACCTAAACCTTGAATCAGTAAATCCCAACAATTTTTGACAGAACGGTAAAATTGACTTAGTGTAATCTTTAATGAATGAAAGCTACTGTTTTCACATAATGCCCATCAAAAATCAATGAGCTACATGTAACATGTAGGTGAGAGAAGCACAACTGTGATTAAATGGTGTTGGCAAAGTATTGTAAATATGTTGCTTCAAATATTGTTACAGACGACCCTTAGGTTTAATGCATCCAGTCCCTTGTGTAAAATTAGCTAAAATGCAACATTTTAATTCTCGTTTTTTGTCTGAAGAAAATAAGAAAAAACAAAGGTCAAACGATCACTGAACAGGTTAGAAAATGTTTTTGAATCATAGCCTACCTTGTGAAGTCAAAGAAAGAGTGAAAAGGCCTTCTTCCAGTAGATCAACCCACAATTTATTTTGTTTTGATGTTTATATTCTTATGATAAAATTACAGAGTTGCTGAAAGTCTTCTACTTCTTCTTTCTTCCCGTGTTCTTTATTCTTTCTGTAGCCGGTTAGTAGACAGAATAGAATGAGTAGAGAGATAGGATGTGAACGCCTCTGCACAGGACAATTCCTCCAGCAGAGTGTACAATGACAAAGCTGGACCTCCTCCTCCTCATCTCTTACTCTTTCAAATTAGAATACAGTACAGTATAGAATAGACTTCCTCTCTGGTAGCTTCCTTCTATCCTCATCTTCTTCCACCTCTCCCGCTCTCTTTGCCTTATTTTACTGTATTAACCTTACTTTTCTCTCCATCCATCTCTCCTTTCCTCCCCTCATCGATAGATAGATAGATAGATAGATAGATAGATAGATAGATAGATAGATAGATAGATAGATAGATGAATAGATAGATGTTTAAAACATAGGGGCCGTAGTATCCAAAAAGGCAGACAAGAAACTGGCAGAAAAACAGGCAGAAAGTCAAGGTATAGGTAGATAGACATGTATAGTATAAGTTAATGAAGACAAGTGATTGGATAGGGAATAACAGGATGTGAAATAACAGTTGACTTAGTGACTAGAGATAGAAACATTTTCAAAAATGAAGACACAGAAACAGCATCTTGTCTTCGTGAGACAAAAGGAAGGAGAGACCGGAATGGACTATTTTACTCAAGTAGGTTTTAAATTTGAAGTTTATTTAAAGCTGTCTCCGGGGTGGTCCCCTACTCAAAGGGTCTAAAGGGGGAAAAAAGTCCTTCCCCAACTCTTTTTGTCTCTGTGTAAATGCCTGACTCAATTAGAGAAGAGAAGAGGGGGGGGGGGGGGAGAGCACATGTAGAGAGAGAGAGAGAGAGAGAGAGAGAGAGAGAGAGAGAGAGAGAGAGAGAGAGAGAGAGAGAGATGGAGAGAGTTTGAGATGGAGAGGACATATTTTACATTTATTTTAACAGAGATATACTGTTTGGAGTGAAGCAGCACCTTATAAACCAGAGTGACATAAACAACTAGAGAGATGGCCACCACTCCAGAGAGAGAGAGAGAGAGAGAGAGAGAGAGAGTGTGTGTGTGTGTGTGTGTGTGTGTGTGTGTACGTCCAGGTGCATGTGTGCAGCTGTGTACAGTACATATCAAACTGTCAAACAGACTGCCGTAGCACATATCTGGCCCGAATGCTAGTGCATGAATTCATCTTCACTTCATATGAAACTAGTAAGGGACTTTTGATTTATGTTGCATTTCTGGTGATGTCATTTTGCTAAGGTCCTGGCTAATGTTTGATTGAATGTTTCTTGGCTTGTTCAAATATTTGAAAACATTGTCGTAGCTATCCCTGCCTGGCTTGTTTACAGTGCTGGAGTCCGAGAGGAAGGATGTCTTACTTGACACTTTAGGGGGATTTAGTGGGTGAAAGGAGTGCTGATAGTTGAATGTGGGAAGTCTATTTCTAGAGACTGTTGCTTTGTTGTCATTTTTAATTAAAGGGGCACTCCAACAATTTAACCTCTAAAAGTCAATTTACTAGTGCACAACACATCTCTTCTGTGGGTCTGAAAGTGCTTTCTAAAGTCTGAGAAAATGTCTAAAGTAACATAATATTACTTTAACATTGCTTGATTGTCCAGCCAGAAAGGGTCAAATGAAAAGAAATTGCATTATCCTACGTGTAACATCCAAACTAGGGATTAAAAGTCAAGATATTTCTACTTCTGCTGCAACGGTTTTGACAATTATTTTCAAGTCTTTGTCTCCACAACTTTATGGAAGTTCAGTACTAATTGCAGTGCAGAATTATGACTATATTGACAATGAGCAGAGATGCATTTAAAGACCTGCCCAAATGAAGCAGAGATTTGTGGTGTAGTTTTTGTAGAGCATCTTCATCTAGGAAAAATTAAGCTAATATCTTCAATATTTAAAGAATATTAAAGTCTATATAAAACTTCTTTTTGTAAAGATTTTGTGCAGACAATAATTCAATATTGAGATAAAAAAAAAGTTAAATGAAGTTACTGTGACATGCAATTATGTTCTCAAAAAAAGTTTGTTAAAACATATTTCACAAAATGACATCTGAAACAACTTTGATGCTATTTGGGAAATTAATTAATAATTAATAATAATAATTAATAAACAATCACTTGATTATTTGAAATTTTGAGTACTTTGCATATTATCCTTTCATGATAATATAGCCAAAACAAATGTGAACATAGCTTGTAAATAGTAATTATTGGAATTCATTTAGTCCATACCACCAAGCCTTAATTGAAGAGGCCCTCTTATGCCCTCATATGAAAGATGTAAGTTAAATTAAAAATAACCTAGCTAATATTAATATAGTTTTATGTTAAATGTAGCAAACCATTAGCCAAAACCAAAACACTCAGAATGCATTGGTCAGGCTTTCTGTTGCCATGGCGAGCTGACATGCGTCACCATTTAAGAACCGACGTGAACAACGTCAAAAGCTTCTATTCCCTAGCAACACCAAAATAATGAAGGGATGACCATTTTTCTTTATTTTTACGCGTTCTCTTAAAACATCCATGGTTCTAAGTAAGGACGTGTGGGGATATTAGCTAGCTACAGTACACGAGAAGTCTGACTTTTATTTAACCAAAACGTTTTAATTTCCGGCAGCGGAACTGGTTATTTTGTACCACACGGAACAGGTAGCGTTGGGGACGGAAACCAAATCTGTAAACAAACATAACGTTTGTTAGCTAGCAACAGTTTTAGTTGGAAGACATAAACACGTGCTAACAACTGTGGACTAAGCTCAGAGAAGATGTTTAAAAACACGTTTCAAAGCGGATTCTTGTCCATTTTATACAGCATTGGCAGCAAACCACTTCAGATATGGGATAAAAAGGTGAGCAGCGATTCAGAATAAATGCTACGAACCCAATGTAGCTTCCTTAGCTAGCCGTGCTAAAGCTATCTAGCGTTATGTGTCTGATGTGTCTGGGGCTTAACATTAAAACGGATGATATTACAACTTATCTCTGGTGAAGTGTGTTTTGGATGCAGTGTTCAAACAGCTGCTTGAGCTTGTGTTAGTTAACATTACATACTATTACATTGTTCATTTGATAAGTGGGGCTAATCTGCTCCAGCAAAGAGTAAAGTAAGGTAAACTCCCTGATTAAGTTATTAAATGACGTTATGGCAGCTCTCTTCCCAGTTTACTTTACCATTTCCTGTTGTTGATATTTTGAAACTAAACACAGGTTACAGTAGCTAGTGATCAAAGCACCAGTATTGATCTGGATGGACTATAGGGGATTTGTGGCGCTGATAGAATACGGAAATGTGTATTCAAATTAATCTTGCATTTTCAATTTAGAAAGCACCGAGTTCTCACTGATTCTTAAATATAACGTTAGCGTTAACTATAGCAGGATACACGGTGGGCCGAAATGCGCTGTTGCCAAGCAACAGGTACACAGTAGTAACAGTTGGAGGATAACATTTGTTTAAGACTGTTTTGTCAAATGTGTGAGGCTCGTTAACACCAACAAGACAACAAGATGAAAAATGTTTTGGCTATATTCCATGTGTGTATATATATATATATATATATATATATATATATATATATATAATATATAATACTAATATTATTATGTTAAAAATTAAAAATATGATCAGCATAAACATAAAACATAAACACATTACATAATTGACCAGGACAATTTACAGTAAAAAAATTAATTTGTCATTTGTACTGCTAAAAAAACAACAAAAAAACATAAATTTCTTGTTATTTCTGGCCAACATATACACCAATACAAATATATCGGCATAATAGATTTCATCATTGATATATATATCAATATATATATATATATATAAACCTTAAGAAAACTAAGATTTCTGTGTGTCCTTAGGTGAGGAATGGACATATCAAGAGAATCACAGACAATGACATCCACTCACTGGTGTTGGAAGTTGAGGGGACAAACGTCAGGTGAGTTTGTTTCTGTTTAACTGATTCTTCAGCTCAGGTGAACTCATTCAAGCTCCAGTCACCCTCATTCATCCCCCTTGACTTTGTATTTCTTCTACTCCCTGCAGTACCACGTATATAACATGTCCCGCAGACCCCAAGAAGACATTGGGCATCAAGCTTCCTTTTCTCGTTATGATCATCAAAAATCTCAAGAAGTATTTCACCTTTGAAGTCCAGGTAGGGTAGGCATTCCTGCAGATACAAACAAAAAATGTGTACTCATGTGTATATGCACACAACATTCAGTACATGTGTGTTAGGATTCATGGTCACTCATGCTTTCTTCCAATCTTTTTCAACTTTCAGGTGTTAGATGATAAAAATGTTCGCCGGCGGTTTCGGGCGAGTAACTATCAAAGCACGACTCGAGTGAAGCCATTTATCTGCACCATGCCTATGAGGCTGGATGATGGCTGGAACCAGATTCAGTTCAACCTGTCGGACTTCACCAGGAGGGCCTACGGGACCAATTACATCGAGACGCTGCGTGTACAGGTTAGTGCACAGAGCTGTCTCCAGATGCTACTTGCACTAGTTAACTCAAAGATCCCCTATACTAAAGATGGCACATATCAAACAGCGCCAATAGTATGAAACGATACACACTTGTCTCCTAAAGGGGCGTGGCCTCGTTTGAAAGTGTAGTAAACATTGTGTGGATGGATGAAAAGTTATATTTTTATAATTTATTCATAATTTCTTTTGCTAACGTGAGATATTTACACAGCTAAAAGACATATTTAGCATCACAGAGATTAGTTGTGTTTGGGCGTTCACGAACATTAGTTGATGTTAGCTTATCTCCTGAGACAGAAATAGACCTGGAACAAAGTACATTTTCTTCTGATGTGTCCGTTTGAAAAATGCTATTTTAGTGTCAGAATGTTCTGGAGATATGTGGCTTGTGAAAAATGGGTCCGATATTTACTTTTGGTTAATATGGGGAAAAAGAATCGCTCATAATCTGTGTTCACGTTCACTTCTCCCATTGGAATCAATACACTCAGGACCTGCCGCTAGTCTCCTAAAGAGGCGTGGCTGTGGCGGAGCCCACGTGACACAGATACAGGAAACTACTCTGAGTTGGGGCCTCTCGGTTCTAAACTGTCTCTGGTTAACCTTAATCTCTACAGTGAACTTCTAAGACTGTAACCACTTTCTGTTGCTTATGTTTGACCTCTTTTCGTCTCAGATCCACGCTAACTGTCGAATAAGGAGAGTGTATTTCTCAGACAGACTGTACGCTGAGGACGAGCTCCCAGCCGAGTTTAAGCTCTACCTGCCTGTCCAAAACCAGAAAGCAAAGGTGAACGCAAACATGCACTACATATAACCACATAATTATGTTGCACGATACAGTATTTTTTACAAACGGAAATATTCTATCTTTGATAGATATTTGCCTAACACTTGTCCGTTTGTGTGTTTCTTGCAGCAGTAGAGATTCTCACCCTGCACTGTTCCCCCAGACCTGATGTGGAGTTTAGCTTTCAGATTCTCTGTGTGTAGACATACAATGAACCTTAAAACTGCAATATTGTAATTTTGAAACTATGACTTTTGAGTGCTGTTTTATGTTGCTCTCTGCACAGTACTTATTTTTTTAAATGGACTTCTCTGTCCTCAGTTTTCAATGCCGACTGAAGGGGTTTAAAGATGATAGAATCCGTTTTCTAGACACAATAGTCTAGAAAACAACACATTGTCCAGCAGCCATCTTATATGTGCTGGCAACTAACCAGGAAATTCAGGATACTCCTTTGTTACCTGCTAATAAAAATGAAGGTACTTTTTTTTTTTTTTTTTTTTTAAATATGAAGAAAAATAGACAAGTCATTCATCAAATATAAATAATCTTTATCAATTGACACAAATCAAGTGAAAGGCTATAAAAAGTGATTTGCATTCCCAAAACATAATGTTTTACTTTGGATTGAACAGATCAGATATACATTCATTTTACTACATGTTGCATCACACAATCACCCAAAATCAACTAAAGACAGTTCAACTTTTAAAGCTGCATCTTAAGCATTTTTAACTCGTATTCCAAGAGCAGACACAGGGTAGTAATAATGTGAAAACAGGAAGTACTAGGCTTCAGGTGAATAAAATGATACAAAAATGAACGAGGAGATGCAACATATTCTCAGAGGAGTTTTAATAGTCCCATCTCAAGCTGCAGTGATGATGCTTCAACAGAAAAAGTATTGCTTTAAAGTAAACATTGCATTTAACTGCGGGCAGTAAGTTTTCAGTTGCCAAGTATTTTAAAATTCAATAGAAATGCATCGTGAATCTATTCGCTACATAGACTAAGGTTAAGGAAGTATTTGGCCTCTGTCTTTTTCATTTAAAACCATTGGTATATGTTTTTCATTTTGAGTTTAAACTTATTTTTACAGCAGGCACTTGTAAATTTCAATAAGGAATGCCAACACAGTCTTCTTGATAACTGGTGTTATTCTTTAACAATGTTTTCCCTGAAATGTGATCAATAAGGAAAGAAAAATGAAAAGGCTCTAATTTATCATGATCAGTCAACTGCCACTGTATTTGGAAAGCAGATGAACACATAAAAAAGTAAAATAATACAGTCTAACTGTTATATGGCAATAATCATATTGGCATCTTTTAAATCAGGTCAAACCAAGAAATAGGCTCTAGAATTTATATACTGAAAAAACCTGTGGCATGTAAAGGTTGTTTAAAACTCATTACCACTGCAGCTGCTTTGAATCAAACTGAAATTGAGCTACCTTATACATCAACAAAATGTCAACAAGATAATTACAAAACAGAAATTATTTTAACAATCATATTTTCCTTACACGATTGATACAACTTAGATGAATACATTCATAGAACTCTATTGCTTTAGTCAACCGCATGCATCTCTTTAAAGTGCAAAAAAACATTCATTGGTTCAAATCAGTAAATCAACTACTGCATTAAATCATTGATATAAAAATAAAACAACAAATTATAATTTGGCACAGCATAACTGCAAAGTTAAAATAGTATAAAATAAACCATCTGATAAGTCAAATCAGAACACAAAAAAGACACAAACAAATAACAGACAAATAACGCACATATGTCCTGTTACACTTAGAGCTTGCATTGATGATGTTTGGAGTTGAGAGACAGAAGAGGAGAGGCTGCCTGGAGGTCCACAACGTTACAAATAAGGTCACAGACTTTTGCAGTTCCTACTAAACGTTTTAGCTTCTTTTCCTTCAGTTTCCTGTTTTTAACTATTTTTGGTTACAAATCCTTTTATTATAAATTTCTTTAATACTCAAGAACTGCGCTGCATCAAAAAGAAGGATACAGGATACATATGCAGAATTACGTAAAAAAAACTCACTATGGTCAATTTGAAGACCCGGAGACATCCTAAATTGCCAGTTTTAAGCCTTAGTTCGGAGAAACAAACTGTTTATCTGGCTTCATCATTTCTTTGTTGTCTTTGGATACATGGAAAACAAAGACTTCACAACCACTGTTATAGGAAGAACATTTTTCTCAGCTCTGTGGAGGCAGGATCCTCTACTGGCTTTTGCTCACTCGGCAGTGGTTCACATTTGTTGCACACAAAAGTGTGCGCATTTCCCGGAACTTGAGAAGTGCTTGGTTACACGCAGTGTTTCCACTTTTGAATGCAGTGAATTGCTTTTAAAGTTGAGGAAATTGCACCTAACCTTTGTTTGAGCTCATGAATCATCAACCACCAATATTGACCATTTTAGGAAACCTTAGCACCACACATTCACTTTTGTTCAGCTTAATCTGCTTAAGATAAAAGCATACTTCTAACAAATCTAACAGTGAGGGATCAATTCCAATAACAGAGATCCAAATGCTATTTCACTTTGGGTCCAGGATCGTTTGTTTGAAGTTGAAACATCCAATGATAGAAACCGATTTTAAAAGGTCCCATGGCATGAAAATTTCACTTTGAGGTTTTTTAACATTAATATGAGTTCCCCCAGCCTGCCCATGGTCCCCCAGTGGCTAGAAATGGTGATAGGTGTAAACCGAGCCCTGGGTATCCTGCTCTGCCTTTGAGAAAATGAAAGCTCAGATGGGCTGATGTGGAATCTTGCTCCTTATGAAGTCATAAGAAAGAGACTTCAGATAAAAGTATTAGGGGACCACTAAAGCCTATATAAAAACATCCAAAGAGCACCATGTCATGGGACATTTAAGAGTGTGTGGTGATGGTGGATCCCGAGGTTTCCTAATACAGGAGGCTGACTACAAAGGTATGTTTGTCCTATTAAAGTGGAATACTGTTTTAAAGCATTTCTTATGTTACAATCATTTCCTGACAATACTGTGGTTAATTTCTCTTTAGTGCAAAAATCAACAAGTCAAATTCTTGCTGTTGCTGCTTTTCACTGACTGGTTCATATTAGCAGGGCTTTCTTTCTTAAAGTCACTTTAACTTGCTCGACATTCACTCATTAAGTTGTCCTGCAGGCCGGTGTGTGTGTGTGGGGGTATACAACATGACTTGTACATGTTTGTGTGCGACTGTGGGAACGTGTAAGTTTGTCCGGTACTACGTAGTGCTCCCATAATGAATGACATAGTAGTCATGGACGTACATCAACACAGCGACAGGCTGGCCAATGATGAGTGACATCCACACAGCGGCGTTGCCATAGTTTCCATTCAGGAAACGACCCACAAACCAAGCCAGAGGAACCTGAAGAGAAGTTCAGAGATCAAAGTGGGTTTGACTACAGCAGAGGAGAGAAAATGATGGACGGCTCAATGTGTCTTACCTGAGCCATCATTCCCATAAAGGCCCACAGTCGGAACATCTTCAGAGGAACGCTCACCAGGTACTGAAGAAGAAAGACAGAAATACAATAAATCAGACACAAAGCTTTAAAAAAATATATATATTGAAAATGTGTAAATGTAAGGGGGGAAGAGCTGCACACTCATAACTCAGATGCAATCTTTTTATTTTTAGCTTCAGCAATCAATTTTTTGACTTTTTTGATCAATTGTTTACCTGCAAGCCAGCACCTCACTGTCAGCTAACAACTGTCCAACAGGACACTTAATGTACAGACATTAATACAAAAGGACAGCTGTTTTGAGGTTGAATTAGCAGATATGTAGTCTTTAGTAGTTGTTTCGGGTCTCATAGGAGGACTTAATGCTGTTGGTTTACCTCGTGGAAGAAGGCAGACATCAGGAAGACGGCGGTTTGAGCCAGAAACTTGTTGACCCCCTTCCTCAACATCGGCTTATAGAAGTGTCTGTAACACACAATGACACAGTCCACTCCTTGATTTCTTCTATCATTGTACTTTGGATTTTAGTTCATACAGACTACAATGAAAATGCAAAGCCAAAACATCAAATGGTGTCAATGCTGAAAAAATAAAAATGTGGTGCTCACCTCAGACACCACTTGTGAACTGGGATATTCCAGTTGGCCCAGAAATATGTGACAGTCTCAGAGTTCCTGAAATGAACAAAAATGGTACAGTTTGAGAATTTGACTTCAAGACCACAGGGTGTTCTGAATGATGACTACATATTTAAATAAATACACTTTTATTCCTGTTTGATTTGTGACACATGGTCTGCTTAAATTAGGGGGAATCACAGCTGTAAATATGTGGATTTAGCCCATTTGTCACTTGTTTGCTAGATGAAAACATGTACCAAATTGCCCTGCAGCTTAAATGGGACACCCTCAACATGTGTGCCTGTTTTTATTAGTTGTGAACCAAATGTTTAGCTGTGTTTCTGTGTGCATACTGTATTTGTGTGTGCAACCGCACTTGAAGGGTGTGTGATTAAATGTTCCTTCTACTCACCACCAGTCTTTGTAGAACTCTCGGTCTCCAAACTGCAGCAGCTCTGCCACAAAGTTCATAGAAGAGTGAAAAAACCAATAGAAGAATATTAACCATATCAGATGGTTAGGGACCTGGAAGAGGAGAGTCAAGGTAGATTTTAGGAAAGTTGTCCAGGTTGGTAAGGTCACACTATGGTTGCCATGCTGCTACCTCCCCTCTAATACACAAAGTCCTGATACACATGTGAGGCAGTGATCGTTAGACAACCTCATAGTTCAATATGCAATAATAAGTGGTAAACGTGGTGTTTTTTTTTCATTATAAAGGTTATTGTAACCCACATATGCTGTCACTAAAGGGTTAACTATATTTCAGTGTCAAATTACATAATGCCAGCAGAGGGCGCTAGCGCAGTTGTTACATTCGTCATGAGAGATTCTTCGTAGTATGAAATTGCATTAGAAAAAATCTCTAATTTATGTGGCGAAAATAAATCGAAATTAAGTCTAAATCTAGTCAATTCTTGTCAGGAGTTGTGTGGATAAGATCATATTTTACTAGTAACATGAGGACTGCATTGTGGGAGACGTTTTCCAGCTGAACCCTCAGGTGAGTTTCTGTTACCATATTGATAGCTTAGCATGAGGTGATGCTATCAGTGAACAATTTTAGGTTTTAAGATCTCATGTTACTTAAAAAAAACAACCAGAGTGACATGACAGTATTGTAAGATGTTTATATATTGCACTTGGTTCATTATGTGTGATTTTTATGTTTTTCTGAACAGAGTATTTAGAAGTACTGTGTTCTAAATGTGTTTTTTACTGAAGTGAAGCTACTAATGGGGAAATAACGTTACATTCATTTCATGTTTAAACTGAATAGCATACATTTCATCATATGTTATGATATAAAAATGCATTAATCCTTTAAGAAACATAATTTATTGTAAGAAAGAAAATGTGGAAATGCTATCGTTTAATTTTGCACCATGTTTTGTCTTTGCCAATGCAAACTATGGTCTCTAGTCAAACCATACTCTAAACCATAGCTAATGGTTTTAAATGTGTAACTGGTTTATTGAGAAAAGTAAACTAAATAAGGTACCATATATGGAAAATGAGATAGAAATAATAATAATTTTTTTTTTCTATTCTGTACTGTTACGTACAGATTGTTTTTTGATCCTGGATTTAGTTTGGTTCCAAACCACGCCGACTTCGATGGCGAGCCTGTCCCAGTGAGCAACATTCCGCTGTGTCGGATTCTCTTCTGCGGAGTGACTGAACTGATTTGCATCCGGATTTCGGATACTGGATTCCAGATAAGGAACACTTGAATGTGTTTTTGGTTTAGTACCCAGGTAGACTGACTTTTTCTATTTTTCAAGGACAATTTATTTCAGTTTTCCTATTTATTTTTTACTAAACAAAAGAGCTTTATTTTATTTTGTGGTATTTTCTAATGCAAGATAAAAATGTTTGTAAATAGTGTGTTGCAGTGATTGTGAACCTACCAGCTGTTCCGTTTCAAAAGTAACTCCTCGTCAGTCTTGTCAACTACTGCTCAGAGCCTAGGTAATTGGTATATAGCTATATTTCTAATTCAGGTTAGAGGTGCTACATTATGACTGGACATAATTGTGTCTAGTGTAGCTAGAGAACGTCATGATACTCACAGCTAACTTTAGGAGGCGCTCCACCATCCTAGAAAAGTCCATTTCCTGTGAAAGACACAAACAATGACATTTCCTCATTAACAATGTTATGCCCTTAAAGCTATAGTGCGCAACTATTTTATATTAATGAACGTCTGTTCAAGCCAATGCCAAATGAGTTGATACAAAGCTATTAAGCCTATAAGCTCCACAAAACTCTCTCTGTATTTCTCAGTATGGCTATGTTTACAAAAGGGTGTAGTGCGGCGACATTTGTGGGCAGAAGCTCGAGTGATGCGCTTTACCTCACCGCTGAGAACAGACAACAGCAGTGTTCAGCTTTGGAGACAAGGACGACATACAAATTAAACCTCTTCTGAAGTGTCCATCATGAATTTTTTTAATCTTCCGTGTCCTCCTTGATTAGACATGTTAAGCGCTACTAGCAACTGCGTGGAGGAGGGGTGGGGGTGGTGCGCGATCACTGAAGGCTTGCATCATGTGGACGCACCGACAGTGGTGTTGTCATTACTTAGAATTCCTCATGGGGGCGACAGAAACTACGCACTATAGCTTTTAGACTAAATCAATTATAGTCTATGATTCTTTGCTTCTTGCTCTCCTGAGAGCTATTTATCTTCACATACAGTACAGTCATGTGTGTGTGTGTGTGTGTTTGTGTGTACGCACCTGGAATGGTTTCATTGAGTTCTGTATGGTAGGAACCATCCACTGAAAGACGCAAATGAAAATTGCTTTGCGTTGTTTGAGCAGTGAGATTTAAATTACTTTGTGTTGAACTTTGTGTTTTCAATGTTTGTGCAGAGTATATTCTATGTTCAACATACCTGCTGTATCAGTCCAACCAACAGCTGCATGAAGAAAAGCTACATAAAAGAGCGAGTCAAAAGAATAAAAAAAAAAATTTAACATGCATGTCTGTTTTCCACCATCTCAGTTTACATCAAGAACATATACAATAAGTTCCCTCTCACCATTTCAAAAAGTCTTCTCATCAGGAACCTTATGCGTATTCGAGGTGACCGTGGGAAGTTGAGCTGGTAGCAGAGAGTTGGGGCAAAGACAAAGTAGTACATGTCTAAAGACAAACAAAGAAACAAAATGTTAATTTAGGGTTATTTATCATTAAATTGTTATTTATTTTTGCAAGCCATACAGGCGTCATTGCTACCTCTGTGGGTGAGGTTGCCTGGGTAGGAGACATGAGTATGAACTGCTGAACCATTGGATTGCGCCACAGATGGACCTGAAATGCAAATGCATCCAAAAAAAAAAAAAAAAATGGAGATGGTAATTAACTCACTTTACGTCTTTCATACACCTACCATACCCATGTTTTTCTACAACAAGCCACCAAATTACATTATAAATACAACAGACAAAGAGCATGTTGGATTTCTGTGTGTGTTGTTGATTTATTCTAGTTCCTACTGCTAAGAGATAAAGCCATCAAGTTATTAAGGATTAAAATAGCTTCAGAACACACTAATGCCCCTTTCACACCAATGGCTCAATCAGGGTTATACCCAGGTAGACCGTGTGTTTAAATTGGGTAATCCTCCTCGATCTACTCGGCTTCGCGACCCAGGTAGCGAGCTGGGTTTAATCAGGGTAGACTAGGGTCAATTTCAATGAAGAAATGAGTGAATTGCACACAACCTGGGTCGCTAACAGCCGGGGTGGGACAAATTATGTGATTGGTTGGAAATGACAGTGGGGCAGTTGTTTGCCGCACACTTTGGAAAAAAAAAACATACATTTTGTCTCACTGTGATTTACGCTGAGTTTTCACCATAGACTGTATAAAACTAGAATTTTCACAGGCAGCTTCAACAACAGCGGAGCGGTTCAATTTATTTCCGAACAGTCCACTGACAGTGTGTGCCCGGATGTTCGCAGTAGCAGCGTTTTTACAGGCAAAACTGCCTGTAAAACCCAGTGTTAGAACTTAAACGTATGAAAATAAGTTTTGTTTAATTCTCCCGGCACCAACACTCTTACTCCCTCTCTCTCGCACGAGACACGTCTCCAGCCTGCATTTAAGTGCGGTTGCTGGCTAGTGCAGGTCTCTCTATTTTTTCTCTGTCTTTTTTAAAAACGAGTCGTGAAGCAACCAGCAAAGCCCAACTTTACTTTTAATGAAATCGATAATAGAATAACCTAATTACTTGTCCAGCTAAGCAATAAATATGCAGAGGAGGTCTGATAAGTGTTTGATGGTTATTTATTTGGGTCACTGCAAAACAATCAAAGTAAGCTTTATTTCCAGACTGATCTCAAGAAATGTATGACACGCCAATTCGTATGCCATTTTGACATGTTATCAAGATGCATAATCGCTTTTTAGCGTGTTTATCAACGCTGTTTGGCCTCCATTGACTTACATTACCTTGCGATTGCTTGTCAATTTATGTCAAGTTCTCCTGAGAAAAGAATAGTAGCGAGTAGTATGAAAGGCCAAAAATCCGCATAGGGAGGTTGGTTGGGGTGGTGTATGTGTCAAACACAGGACTTTCACCCAGAAGACCGCGGATCGTGTCCCGCGTATCACGTTTCCTAAACCCAACCGTTGCTTTCTTCTTTTCCTAAACCCAACCCGTCCGCTGTATACGGCTTAGACATACACGCGGATAGCTCAAAATGCATACAGATAACACGCCACTAGGCTTTAGAAAGTGGTGTGTATGTTTACGCAAAGTCATGATGTCATGTTGTTATTTCTCTCTACTGTACAATGACAGATTCAAGTAGCTACAAAACATATTAGTTCTGCTGGTATACAGATAGAGTAGAGCAGTGGTTCAAACTTTTTGACATCAAGGACCCCCCAACTGACAGAAACTAGACCATGGACCCCCATTTGATTAGATTTTGTCCAAGGGTCCCCATCTGATAGGATTTTTGCTTTTAGATGTTTTATTACAGAAAGTCTATGAAAGCAATGGCTAAAATAGTCATGCATTCTGTCATTGTGTTAATTATGGATGGAATTATAGTGAAAATAAATTATTTAACTTTTTTGCAGGGGACCCCCTGGAACCCCCTCAAGGAACCCTGGGGGTCCCCGGACCGCAGTTTAAGAACCACTGGACTAGAGTATGTAATGTTAGCTGTTCACTGAATATGACGTATAAAGCCCCGCCCATTTCTAGTACTTATGGTAATTGTTGTGCATTGCTACCGGGTTGTGACCCAGGTGATTTCTGAATTGTCATGACCAGGGATATACCCACGTTGACCTCCAAAAGAAGGGTTGAACTCTGATCAGACAACCATAGCCCAACTCTGGGAGGTGGTGTGAAAGAGGTATAGGTGATAACAGCTGTTTAAAACACACCACTTTATTTGACAAAAGCTGCAGTTTTGTCACCACTAGATGGTAGTAGCAGCTTAGTAATAAAAAACAACAACAATATAATCCTGTTAAGTGTGCACTAATATTTGTGTGTATGAGTCTCATTTTTAAACCTTTATTTATTTAGCCATGTTAGGCTTACTGCTAATCTGACCTGTTGGCCACTAAGCAGCTCCATTGGAGCAACTCTGGGGTTAAGTGCCCTGCTCAAGAGCACCTCATACCTCTGCCCTTGTACTGTATTTTACATGCGTGTGCCTACTCTTAATCTAGATAACATTTCATCAACAGTTTGTGTGTGTGTTGATATACTTACATGAGTATGACCGCGTTAGTCTTTTGGCTTTCGCATGTCTGATTTCTCGACACCACCTGTTGGTGTCTTGGTACGAGTACAGCTTGAGAAACAGCACTGTGTAGATTCCTAGGGAAAGCACACCACCCACTGAGACACACACACACACACACACACACACACACACACACACACACACACACACACACACACACACACACACACACACACACACACACACACACACACACACACACACACACACACACACACACACACACACACACAATTAACTAGGAGCAATTAACTGATTTTTCTGCTTATTTCTTTTCAGTGGCTAGAGCAGACAAAGGAGGTAGCAGTTCATTTTCACATTCACAACATAACACAAACACATATGGACCTAACATATTTCAAAAAATGCAAGTCAAAACTGTTTTGTATGGCAGGGCACCTTTAAATAGTGAATTTTGTCATTTTCTTGTGCTAGCATCAAAATGTACATGCATTCATTTGTATTTAAAATACTTCATTAATGCCTAATAAATATGCCATGTAAACAACATGTATATATTTAGTATGTACCTGGGGTCATGGAGGTCACAATGAGTACAGTGGCTGAAGGGAAGATCAACATGGACGTCAGGTTAAAAATGTGAAAAATCAGTCCTGTCATTTGGGTAATGGTACCCTAGGAATGATGAAAGTAAAACAAGAAAATTGTCTTGTCACTGTAAAACATTTGATCTGTGACTGTGGATATGCTTTCATTATTTTGTCCTTTAACCAGAGAATCACAGCTTTTTCACTGAACCAGGAGTGATATTCTTATCAGAGTTAAAGGTAAACTTCACCGATTAGCATTAAGCTTTGTATCAGTAGAAAACTGGTAGTATTTTTGAATGACCATGCTTCCCTCCCTCATGTCCCCCTGAGAGGGGAGATTTCTGTATTGTGGGTCTGGAAAAAAAACCTCAGATGACGCAAAATGACGATTTTTGCGTCATCTGAGGCTTTTTTGCCCAGAGGCAAAAGACTACTAACCTGACTCCACCAGATGGATTGCTTCGCATTTGCTCGGCATATCCATCTGGGAACTTTCCGTTGGAGAACTTTTGAGAAAGGGCGGAAATACTGGTTAGCTGATTGGATGAACCATCTGTTTATCACCTATGTTGGTGATAGACGGGCCAAATCAACCAATCAGATCCACGAAGAGTATGAAAATACAACCACAAGCCCGCCCTTGCTGCTGCAGGCAAAGCATAGCTCGTTAGCTCAGCATGCAAGCAACATGTCGGTAAAGGAGATTTGCCGTTTGTGTAACGAGAATTTAGGAATAAAAGGCACCATTTCAGGTTCCCGGACCATATTCCAAAAGAAGGATCCAAGAGAAAAAAGCATTAGCGAGCGGCTAACAGAATTAGGGCTACCGCTGTCTGAAAATACTGGTTAGCTGATTGGATAAACCATCTGTTTATCACCACCTAACCCACCTCAAAACCAACGCTGATTGGCCCGGTCGTTTGGCTAACGGCTCCAAATTTTCTCTGCCTCAAGATGCCAGACTGATCTGCGAGTGGAAAACTGGAGCTCGCGAGATCAGGACGGTCTCACGAGGCTAAAAGACTACAGCCTGTATTAGGAGCCACTTCCACATAGCCCAAAGGGGGTTGGACTGTCGGCTTTTTCCGGAGATTGCCGAGGAAAAAACGAGTGTCAGCCATCTTGAATCCTCGCTTAGCTTCTCAGCAGGAGCAGAAACTGTTAATCCCGACGGAAATTTTAGAACAACAATTATGTGCATTGAAACTACCACACACGTGTACCACCGGGATACATTGGTACACATCGGAGAATATGCAGGACACTTTATTACGGACGCAATACTCGACACACTACGCAAGCTTCGCCTGCACGGAGACCAGCGGTGGTGCTCGATGCCTCTGGCCGGTAAAGGGACCTCATCAGCGGGGAGCGTTGAACGAGTGTGCCGGTGGAAAGCTAACGCTAGCCGGCTACTTGTTCACCAATCCTGCTTGCAAGTGTCCACTCATTAAACAAACTGAACTACATCCAATTTCAACAAAACTCCCAACGTGAGTTTAGAGACTGCTGTGCTGTGTTTTTGTTGTTGTGGAAATATTGTTGTGGACAATCCAGCCTGCTGTCACCGGGTAAGACTACTAGTGGAGGTGGGCTGTGTTACCCTGGACTGCCTGTTGCAGAAATGGGCTGAATTGTATCCAACTAACTGCTAACTGCTGGTGGAGTTTGTGACTGTAAAATGCTGACAATTCTAGCTACATCCCACGTAAATGTACGGCTGTGTTTATACTCGATGTTTATACCACAGCCCACCAAGAGCTAATGCAAGTAGCTATGTGTTAGCCTTCTTTTATTACATGGCTTGGTTGAATTATAATGTAGAATGCGGTCTGTTATTTCTTGATAACAGACCGCTGCTAAGGATAACACACCGTTGCCATGCATAGCAGAGCGTTGCCATGGACACAGTTCTGTTTACTCTGGAGCTATCAATCAATCCGCTGAAAGAAGTCCGGATAATGTATCAGCTGTGGCAAAAAAAGTATATGTTTTAAATGTGTAACACCACTTGAGCCACGGTGAAACGTTTTTTCGTGTATATGGTTGAAATGACAATAAAACACTTGTTGAGTTGATCGTCTCACTGTCTGTCTGTAAAGGGTAGGCGTGGCTTGGGAGTGGCCTCATACAGCAGCAAAGCAAGTGCATTCTGGGATTTGGTGTCTTTCATCCATATGAGCCAAAAACACATTTTCTGGCTTATCTTGGCCTAGAAGGCAACAATTTCAATTTTCTTTTCACATTTCTACAACATAAGTGACCCAATTTAAAGATATATTCAGCTTTCCAGCAGTGAAATTTCCCTTTAAGAGTAGGTAAAAAGAGAGTGCTGTGATGCAGAATCTACCGACAAGAATCTAGGATGTGTAATGCACATGCTTCAGGTAAACATCCTTGATGGGAGATCCCTGAATAATACATTAAAAACAAACCTACACTCTCATCAAACGGTGCAGCAATATTTTCCACCAAATCCCTAAACAATGTTATGTCACCCTTCCAAATCCAAATTAAGGTGGAGGTTTAGTAATGCATAAGCAAAGCTTACAAAGGCAAACAAATTTTAAAAAAATAAAGCAAAATTTGCAGTGTCCACAATAGTAAAATTAAGTGTGAGAATGTATGCAAATCATTGTAAGCACTCACCACAGCCAGACGCCTTTCTGTGTACAAGGCTGCTAAGATGAACACATTCGACACTGAAACACAGAACAGTCAAACAACAGACCTATCAGCTACAGCAGCACATAGATGTGAACCACAGTATGATGTTGACTTTATTTTATTACTCAGTGTAACACCATTAACTACCAAACTGGTGGTGAATACTGATTTTGTCGAGCATGATGGTCCACAGGCAAGTTTCCGCTGCTGTAACAGTCCAGTATTTTCCTCCAAATAGCAGCATTTTATTCAGATTGATTGTTCTACTGTTACCCTGCAGGCCAGTGCCCTTCCCTGCTGAGGACAACTATGTTCATTCACCTTTATATCAACTTGTTTTACTGCTTTGATAAAGCCGGGTGTTGCCAGAAAATAGACAATGTCAGGAGGCAACCTAAATAATTAAAAACAGTTGTGCTAGAATGTTCAGGAAAGGAGCTCACGCAAAAAAAATTTCTACATGCTATCTTTGAGCATCTGGCTCGTCTGCTATAACATGCTGCATCAGATCAGCTATTTGGCACATGGAGAGGCTATAAAACATGTTTTATTACAGTCAACAACAACACCTTGTGTTACAGTGATCGAGACAAATGCTTCCTGATTTAAGTACATGAATTACAGGTACAACACTTGTTTGCTAATCCTGAGGTCACAGAAGCACAATTGGCTGCGAGTCATTCAACATCTGTTTACAAGACATTGAGGCAGAAAAATAAATGCTCCATACCAATAATGAGGCAAGCTGCCGGCCAGCTATAGGGGTCCTTCAAGAAGAGAGACACTACTTGGATAGGGTCCACCAAGATACCATACCTACATTAAAGAAGATAAAAGTCAAATAATTGATCCCAGCAGGTATCATTTTTAAAATGTTTTGTTTAGATAGGAGGCTGAAAATGGGTATGTAATGTTGAGTTTAAAGTTGAAGATTGGTGTGGTCATGTAAATGCCTGGTGTGGTGTAGGTTATGGCAAGGAACCTCCCTCTGTTCATAACAACAGTGTGATCTATAACAATGGGAGTGACCCCCCCTCCCCCCAAGGATTGTCAAATAACAAAGAAACAGTTTTCTATCTAATTTAATATGAAATTATATTTCAGGTTATACCTGGACACACCATGCTGGCAATTATGTCTCAATTCTATAGAAACAAAAAATAACAATTCCTAAATTCATCTGTTCTTTCTCTGAGTTTAAAAGTATTGTAATGTAATGAAATAGGGAGTAATAGTGAAGTAGAAGATGAGCAGAAATGGACAGTTGCTTAACCAAATGGGAGTGAGTTGTAACAACACGTGCTTGTATATACATTACATCAATGTAAGTTTGTGTGTGTAGATGCACACTTACTTTATAATGTTTTCTAAGAAGAGGCGTGCATTACTCAGCACCTGAAAGAGAGGACAACAGGAGATAATGAGTTCACAGTATCAACAAGGCTGTTTTGCATCTGGCCAGTCACTTAATCTGGGCGTTGTTTACACAATTTTATTTCTAGCTCTCTGCTAAAAATCTGGCTTATCATTTTCTCTTCCAACACTGCTCTGCTAATGATTAGTCTGCAGATTTTAAGGTGTTTGTTTGTATGTGTTGAGTGAGTATGTATTCAAAGCAAGAACAGGAACAGGATGTTTACTTTGAAAAACAACTGGGCTATACTCCATATTCAGAAAAAGAAGTGGTCTGGGATTGCCTCCACACGGCTTTCACAGACTTGTCGAATACAGCGAGTTGTCACGGCCTTCAGCGGCTTATACTGAGGCACAAGGGACTAGCATGCATGCGCGGCCAGAACGGTATCAAAACAAATAACACCGAAACGCGCGTACACGCACGCACACACACACACACACACACACACACACACACACACACACACACACACACACACACACACACACACACACACACACACACACACACACACACACACACACACACACACACACACACACACGTGGAGAATTCATTCTCTGCTGAGGACACTATATCTTTACATAGCAAAAAGGTGTTTGCTACTATATTAATGTTCTAAATATAGAGTACAGCCCCTTTAAAGAGCCACTGCCCACAAAATACACAGACACATAGGTATATGGCAACACAAGCAATATAAAGTTACATGCTCATATCTACAGGATTTGTTTAAACGACTGCATTGATAAGATTTGTTTCATACTGTACACCTTGATACCTGTCACACCCTGCTGCTGCTAACTCTGTTAAAAAGTGTCTGGTAAATTATGTTTATCATTATATTGTGTTAAAGTTCAAGGTCCGAGTACAGCTTTAACTCAGCCATCAGTTATCTGAGTTTTCGGAGATAAAGCTAACTATACACCCTCATTTTCTTGATGATTTTTATGGTGTGTTCAGTGCACGATTTTGAGAGACAGTGAAGATAATGAGGACAGTGAGGGTATGCCACACGATAAGGTCATGCAGTAGTGATTATGTGGCGCCTCAGCCCACTGGCCTGCCAAGATCCTGCAGCAGTGTGGTTTTGATTCAACTATGTGTTTTGTCCAAAGCAGAAACCTTTGCCTAATGAACCTTTAACACAGACAAGAGAGGGCCATCACGTAGAACTCCCATGATTGGGACAGTGGCCTGTTTAGGGAATTAATAGAGAACATTGCAAAATCTTATTTTGCAATAAATGGGTCTTAAGAGAGAGGTCAGTGTGCAATGTCAGATACAGAGCAACCCCATGGGAGATGGCAGAAATTCAGTTTCTGGCTCAAAGACACTTCAGCAGGGGGTATATTAACTGAACCCAGGCTGCCGGGTAAAGAACCATTTCTGTCTAGCCGTAATTGCAGTTAGGAGGTTTTTCTGCAATCTGTTATCTGTCTTATAGTCAGTAATATCCATTGCATTGCTTAAACTCAAGAATGTAATCTTGTAGGAATAATTCAAAAATGTATTTCTTTTTGATTTGTTGAATCACATTTTTTAGCACCCACAGATTAGAATATTTATATTGTCTTTATAATTTTTTTTTCTTGTCAATTTGAATAAAATGGCTCATTTAATCAAATAATATCCAAGTAATACAAAATGTACAATCTATAGACACCACTTATATTACCTTGAACAATCTGAAATGTCAACAATTATGATAATGCATGAACAAGATGAAATATGACGATAAAGTTTCAGTAATGAACTTATGTTGTATCTCAGTGTCCTAGGAGAGACATATCAGATTTGTTTAGTTTAAAAATAGAAATAGTTGCATGGGTTGGCTGAACTTTACCCCGACATACAAAGCTAACCAAAGAAACCTGGTGCCAACAATGATTGAATTATTAAACATTTTGCATTGGCCGAGGTCTTATGTTTAGAAGTTTTCTTTAGAGAAACAGCAAAGACTACAGCTGCACATTTGTTCTGTATCTACGTAGTCAGTTTGTATTCATATGTACCTTAATATACCTTGGTATAATGTATTAAGTGTGATAACAAACTTACAGCTGGCTGATTTGCTTTGCTATGCGCTGTCCTTGTGGTCATTTAAAGGGGCGATTCAGAATTTTGGACATAGGACCTCATTTTCAAGTTAGCCAGTGTGTTATTTATCAGTGGAGACCATTTTCAACACTTTTCATCCAGTCCTTCCAGTTGCAGAGTTCGCTGGTGCTAGGCTAGCACAAGTCAACAGTATCTGCTAGCCTGCCACTAAAAACAGTCTGACCCACTCCACAGTACACCCGAGGCAAATAAATTATAACGCCAGACTATCGATGTAAATATCGGTTGATAAAATAATGTTTGAAATAAAACTACCCTTGCATCGCATTGCAATAGTTATACTTCGTTCCCTGTAGTTGGTAGCATAGGCTACAGCAGCGGCGCAGTGATATCACTTAGGCTAGCGGTTAGCCCAGCCAGGTATCTGTAGCTATATCGTTAGCTAACGTTGTCACTCTCCACAATGCATTCAACTGTAACGTTATCTCCACTAACGCGGTCAGTCTCAGCCGGTTTCTTGATGTCCAAGCCAGCAGCAAGAAACCTTAGTTGGTTCCTTTCTGGTTCTCGCAATGGAAATTTGTGGAAACTTTGTGGTGCCCATCTGTAGTGTTTATTTTTACAATTTCTAAATGCACACTGAATCACCATGTTGCCTAGTCCTTAGTTTCCAATCCAATATACTAGGCTACTACTAGGTGTCCCGACTGGAGTGCGCTTCTTTTTACTTTTGGCGCAGTACTACTAACTGGAGCAAAGTAAAATTCCACCGCTGCTGAGAAACTAGTCCCTCAAACTGTAATGCGATCATTGAGATGCAAGTATAGTTTTATTTCTAACATTATTCTATCAACTGACATTTACATTGATAGTCTGGCGTTATAAATAGGATTATTTTTGCCTGTCAAGGATCAACATTGTGTCTTATGCCAAATATCTTCACTGTCTGACTACATCTTTATATCATCCAGCCACACTGAGCAAGGTACAGCATCTTAAAACACTAATGCTTTTGTTGGTTCACTAGCACAGATGTTTTAGCACCAATTTAAATCTGCTTAACATTGTGTGTGTGTGTGTGTTTTGCTAATAAGAGCTTTAAATCTTATGCCTGTAGACCAAGGACAACTTGGATGCTGTATGCCATTGTAATTGTTATTACATGCTAATACTGGCTCGTGTAAGAAACAGGAAAACATTTTCAAAAACCAGATTAAATCAAGAGTGCTTTCATGAACATCCGCATTAAGGCAAACATTTCATGGATTTCCCAGTTACGAGATGGAAGCATCTGTGATGCATGCAGCTTACACTTTTATTCATCCTCCAAACAACTTTAGAAAGTCATGTTCAACAACAACAGTCTGATATCAATCACAAACATGTACACTTCACTTCACAAGCACTTTAAGAGAATTTTTATTATTTAAGTAATTCTAAACACTTGGCTTCAACATTCAAAGTGTAAAAATTAAGGAAGTATAACAATACATCTAGCTGACGGTCCTGGTTGTCGAGGATAAAGTGCACAACTAAGCTTCTAAACACACGCATACACACGGTTCCACTTCACACTCTTACATCTTAATAATGAAAGCTTCCTAAAAACAGTCTGAACTGAGTGGTGTCAGCCATCCCTGGTGACCATAAAGTAAAAGATGTGCTTGTCAAAATAATGTGAACTTTCAAAGATGGAATTAGTCGTGTCACAGAACTGCAAAATTAGGCTTGATTTGGGGGAAAAACAAATCGCACTACTGTTGCTGCTTTAAGGTTATTCTTCTCAGTATGTTCTACTAGCAAGCTCACTGTAAGATTTATATGCATAAGCGGTCATGCACACAGGGGCTTTTATCAGAGCTATAAATAAAAAAGTCCCTGCTCGAAGATTAATCTTTGGGTTCATGTTTTATTTTAGAATTTCAGAATGAGAAACAACTTAATTGGTCGAGCATGCTGACTCTGCTTTGAGCAGAAGATAGTGTAAGAAAACATCCATCAGGCACGTAAATGATGTTAATCGTTTATTAAAACGTGAGACTATTAAAACCAAGGATTTAAAATAAAACCATATAATACTAAATGGATATGGATAAAATTAAAGAAGACCCTACAAATCCAACACTTTTTATGTGTTCACAGATTCTTCATGCTTTTTCACCCTATAATCTCTATTCCAGCAAATTTAGGGACGATAGAAAATTCTCCCACTGCATTGATATTCATAATTTTTTCCTCAGTGCGTGCTCAACTTATGAACATTGTCTGTCACTTTAATCCTGATAATATTCACTATAGGTATAGCTGAACCACAAGTACAGCTGACAAAAAGTCCATAACTGCGTGTGCGTGACAATGAGAGACAAGAGGAGGAATATGCAACTGGTTCATAATAATCCCTCTACTTTCTGATAATTTACACAACAACCGATGTGTCGATATACAAAAAGACCACAGACTGTAATTTGAGGCAACACCAAGACATGAAAGAGAAAATTATAAATTGCATGTTATGTTTTCATTCAGTATTTTGAGTCATTTCTTGTGTCAAGGTCTATATTTCTAGTGGTATGTAGTTTGTGAAAGTCACAGTGCAGTACAACTTTCCACTCTGAACGGACATGAAGTTTTACTCACCAGCATGACAACACACCAGTTGAGAATTCCTCTGTAGTTGCTGTAGCCACTGGCTGAACTTAAGAGAGACTCTTGGAGGACGTGACAGCTGCATGGTAACATAAAGTCAACGGTTTTATTGATGATTTTTAGGACTGATCAAGCTCTTTACATTCCCTCCCTACTGAGCAAATTACAGATTTTACTAATTTGACATGACAGAATTGAGTACCCACTATGCAATGCAGCACATATTTATATATTTATGTATTGTGTACTGTGGTAGCAATTAATTCCTAGCCCTACTGGCTGTTAAATAAATGAATCACATCCAGTAGTCTAATGCTTGGTATTACAACTGCCCCAGGCAATGAAAGAGTTGTGAAAATTTAGGTTAAAGGTATTGGCCCAACTGCTCAAAGGGCAAACTGAGGCGCTTCATCAGGCAAGAATGAGTAGAACAAAAAGCAGTGAGTAAAGAACAAACTGTTAGAAGGAGGGAGAATTGGAAAATAAGTAAGAGAGCAGAGGAGCAAGTACAAAGAGAAGAGAAACAGTATAGAAAAAAAGTGGGGATAATGTAGTATTAAAGAGAGAAAGGTGGACAAGGAAGATGGGGTGTAGAGACAGGGGTGGTTTGAGTGGAAGTAAGGAAGGAATGAGCATTTAGAGCGAGGAAATAATAGAGAGGGTTCCTCACTGTGTGCCAGGACACACATGGCAAGACTAGACCAGCAGAAGAATGTGTACACATAAGAGGCAAGCACAGGATTGCAAAAGCCCATGTTTCACAGTTGCTGTAATACAGGAAAGTGACACTATAATCATTTTTATTTCAGCATTCTGGTGTTGCAGTGTCACCTTAGTGCCCCTTATACCAATCTTTATATATTGTATAAAGCAACACTATAGGGCTGCACAATTAATACAACTTTAATCACGATCACGATTTTGGCTTCCCACGATCAAATTTGCGTGATCGAGCGATATTTAAAATGCGTCATTCCGTTCATAGAACGCTCCTTATCAAAGTTTTTGCAAAGCCAATCTAGCGCTCCATAAACTTGTAAATAAATAATAAATATAAAGTTTGTGTCTTTTAGCTCATAGCTTTAGCAGCAGACTGTTGTATGTCCCGCTGTTGGAATCCTCTACAGTGAAATACAGTCACACTACACCGTTTAGCTGTCAGCATTTTAGCCGTGTTTTATCCAGTTACTACGGTAGGCTAACGTTGCCTGCTGTGTAACATGTTATTAGTGTTTACTAGCGTGACATGCAGCAATGTTTATGTTGCTTCTAACGCGGGTTTCGGAGCATCAGAGCGCAACGCAGACATGAAAGTGGTAGTGTAGTGAGCCACGGAAATCCGCGTTGCTATTTCGTCCCATAGATACCGGTCACCACATGTGCCGTTAACGTTAACAGAAAATTGCGTTGCCTCGATCTTTCACGGCAAACGTGCATGTGTGGAAAGCGGTCGCACAACAGCTGAAATGGCATACTCCTTCACAGTATCCTTCAATAAAGGAGGAATGTAGCACAATATGGATGTAAAAGCAGTTATAATTAGCCTATGTGACAATAAAATTTGTTTTGGTTCAAATCAACAAATAATAGTGATCTCAATATTGATCAAAATAATCGTGATTATCATTTTGGCCATAATCGTGCAGCCCTACAACACTATGTAACTTTTAGACCTACAGGTTGTCTCATTGAAACTAAAACTCACGCTACCCGACGCGAGTTGTAGTTCAAATGAGACAACCTGTAGGGGGAGCTGAAGTTAAAAGTTACATAGTGTTGCTTTAAGTCCAAAGGTTTGTGTAAAACACCAGCCAGACTCTTGGCAGCTTACAAAATAAGTAAGTAGAGGCAGCTCTACACTTTTCAAAAGGCAAAGACATATCTGGCGAAGTGGTTGTGTTACCATAAAATGTTGAGGGTAAAGGTCAAGCTATTGTGTCTTCTTTCACAATGTCTGTTCTCACTCAAACCTACTACCTATTCTCTTGACATGTATCCAAACTTAGAGCTACACCCTCTCTCTTTCACAAAGTAAAAGTGTCATGTAAAGCAAGGCTTCTGAAATGACACCACATGTAAACAAATACACATGCTATTTAAAGGCTTGATTTGTGTACCAATCTTTCATGTATGATTTGTATATGACCTTGCTACTCAGACAAATTTACAATTCTTAGTCAAAGCCACAGATTCACAACACCAACAGTTGTGGCAGTTTGTTTTGTGCTTAAATAATAAATCAATACCAGTAACATGTTAGAAACGTTTTATTTTATTCAAAAGACGGTGTTGGACATGGAAGGTAGCTATATTTCCAATCCTCAAGGAAAAGTTGTATTCTATAGAAGTATGCAGTATCATGGTTTTCTGTCACTAAACCTGAAGAGTGCTACAGGACATTGAAGGACAGCTCTGACAGCTAACCCCCGCTGAAAAAGGCAATTAGCTAAAGAAAAGTAATGTTAACATCTGGCCTAAATGACATATACTATAATAGCCTATAAAATATAGTTAATTAGTTTCTGAAATCTCTTTTTTTAGTTCCTGTAATCTCATTACCGTAACTTTGCGTACGTGACATTGCAACGTACCATTTATAAAAATAAAAAAATCAACGGTTAGGTTACCTGAGTTTCTCGTTAATATCTTCCACCAGACTCCTCTGTTTTCTCGTACGGTTTGCGAGCTGTTGCTGCTGTCCTGACATCCCAATCTCTCTGTCCACCTTCCCGTTATTACTCGCATGCCTACGCAACTCGTCTGTTTTGGCTTTAGCGGGATACAGTGGCGAACTCTCCCCGGCATCGTGCCACTTGCTCCCGTTGGCTTGTTTCACCGCTCCGCTGCCACCTCCGCCCGAGATGGTCGTCCTCCTCCGGCGGGATACGGGCCCTCTCATCTCGGCTCTATCGCTCATTTCTGCGGCTTCAATCACGCAACTTTTACCTGCATGGCATCGCTGGTCAACTCGCTGTCACCTGTGTATCTGTTTCCATCCGTAGGGTTACATCAAGAGCTAACGTTAAATGAATAGCACCAATTCGTGTCAGGGCTGGTTAAGATAAGATGTTTCATCATCACTACAGCTGAAGTTGCAATTGTTATTCAGGTTGCCAGGTCTGTGTTTGCAACTGACATCCCCCTATCGAGCAGATGTCTCAATCCACTTCCGGATTAGCTGTACTACAAAAACTGACATTTACTGGGTGAATTAATGAGCATCATTGTAAAATCTGAATTCCTAGCCATAACAAAGATGTAGAAGATTAAATACATTATTCTATGAACCATCAACAACTACAACAGTAACTCTTTGACAGTCTAATAGATTTTGATTGGATTAGATTAGATTTTTTTTTTTATTGCTCCCAAAAAAATGGGAAATAATGGTGTTGCAGCCGCAAAAATATCAGACACACAGCACACATACAGAGTATACATTAAATAATCTCACACTCAGTGATGAAGTGTTAAAAAGTTTAATTGCCTGTGGTAGGAATGATTTCCTGTAGCGGTCCGTGCGACATCAAAGCTGTCGGAGCCTCTTAGAGAAGGTGCTCATCAATTTACAGGACAATATATCTGTGCTAATGTATGTGTATGTACCTATAGTTTATTAATCTATTATTTGTATTGTTATTTTATTATGTATTCATTAATTAACTCATAAACCAACTGAACAATAAATATGTATACAGTTTAATTAAAAAAGAGTCTTGGGAAAGTTGCCCTGAGGTTAGACTCTCAGGCAGCATTACTCCCAACACAAACTCCACTAATCAATAAATGACAATGAGATTATGAAAGTTGCAAATAGATTACATGTATAGACAGTGTAGAGCAGTATAGGCGCACTATGTTAAAGAGGGGGCAGTTATGGTTCCTATTCCACATTCCAAACCCAGTTAGTCCGATATACTTTGAAGAAATACTTACTTACAATAGGCCTATGTGTTTATTCCCCATAGAATCCAGTCAAGGTCTTCTTGCAGTCTGGAGAAGAATGTCTGTCTGTCTTTATGTAAATGTGAAATTAGTTTTAGTATAGTGTCAAGGCGGGGTTTGTATGCAACCAAGTCCGACCTGCGAGGCAAAACTCAGGGCAATTTACGTTTCTGCTACTGCTTCTGTAGTCTATAACCGTGTCCCAATTCCCAGTTTGTGCATCCCCGATTCCTCTCCTCGATTCCTCTCCTCGTGTCTTAGTCCCGCCCACAGGAGATCGAGGAAGAGCCTCGAGGAGAGAGGAGTCGAGGCAACAGGCGTTTAACAAACACGAGGCAGCTCTGCCTCAGAGCCGTCATTTAAAGCCACGTCAATTAAATATGACGTGCAGCAAAACTGCATCAGCTGTCCATTGTTTTGTCATACGCTGCATTTTATGATTTCTGTCAGAGGAGCAGGACCGTGTTCATGACAACTTCTATATATGTACTTTGAGTTCAATTCACAATGTGACAAAATGTGATAAGAATGTACGGGGTTGTACATTTTTATTTGTTGTATTTAAAGCACACACACACACACACACACACACACACACACACACACACACACACACACACACACACACACACACACACACACACACATACACACACACATACACACATAGGCCTATATATTTATAATAGTTTATAGCCTATACCAAATCCGCCTGTAAGTTTAACATCTTCCATCTTCCACCTTCCACCTTCCACCCACCTGACTGAATTATTTTCTCTGATTTAGAAACCCGCATGAACGTTTAACTGGCCCTTGGCAGTCCCTGGAGGCTCCGTTGCTTTTTAAATGGTGTAGGCTATTGTATTGATTTAGCCTGATGAGTGTTTTCCACAACGATTTAGCCTACTTTAATGATTAGATATGCTGCTTGTAAACGTTTCCATGCGCGCAGCAATGTCACTGCAGCTGATAGGCCTATTGTCGGATATTTAAGCAGCAAAACTAACTGTAGTTATAAACTGGACAGATGAAACAAAATCTAAAGGTCTAGAATCTAAAGGTCTAGACCTTTAGATTCTGAATTACTCCTTATGAAGTTGCTTCTGTTTCTCAAGTGTCTCTTAGATGCACTTACAAATGAAGCTGTCTGTCCAAAAGCAGCTCTGCTCTGTTATGTTCACATTTTAGAGAACGTTAACAATATTTCCTCGTTGATTGTGTATTATTTCACCCACCCGCTATTAATCAGAATGTTAATTTGTATGATCTGACCGGCCTGATCCGTAACGTTAGATGAACCCACGGAGCCGCGGATATTATCGCTCTCTCTGTTTCCCATTTTCTTTATCTTTCTCTCCCCTTTTCGCTCTCTCTCCTCAGTTCACTCTGTCACGCCTCTTTGTTAACATGCTGCAGGTGAAAAGTCTTTCGCGAGGATACATCAATGTATCCTCGATTATAACTCCTCCGAGGAGCCTCGATGCTTGATCCTCGCTCCTTGATGTGCATTTTAGGAATTGGGACGTCCTTCAACATGGAGAATGGAGAATGATTTCCGGGTCACAAGCTGGAGGATCGAGGAGTCAAGGAGGTACAAATTTGGGAATTGGGAAAAGCCCTACGTCCTAAAATGACCCGATAACTAGTGTGCAGAAGCAAAACATTCAGAGCATTGATTTCACCTATATCAACAATATGGCTATACTGTACTTACAGCTTTAATGTAAGTAGGCATACAGTACATGTAATGCAATACAATAATGCTATACAATAAGGTCTTCACAATACAGATCCCACCATTGCACTTTAATCAATTCTAATGAATTAAAGTTAACAAAAATAAATCAATATAAAATTGAAATTAAATATAAATATTGGTATTCCGTATTTAAACTGGTATTATGGTTTTGTTCCACATGTAGGATTTTGCAACTGTCATTATCATTGTTTTCTCATTTTTGTGAATATACATCTTATATTATTCACACTCAGAAGAGGAAAAGTAGTGCACACAATACATGCACTATTGTCCATTATATCATATTAACATAGTATTATTTATTTTGCATCACATCGTACATTTTACTTTGTCATTTTATCTCATTTTTGCCTTTTATATGACTATAGTGCCTTTATTGCTAAATTGACATGTTCCCTCGGCCAGTACATTCCATTGTATCTACAAATGACAAAAAACTTGAAACTTGAACTCTAATAATATACTCATTTCATATTAAATAGCAACTGCCATATAGTGCTTTACTGTCGCCTTGTGGAAACATAGTATGTAATTGTGTCAAGGAAGACATTTCAATCAAGTGAATGCCTTTATAACATAAAATAAAACAGTCCATTATTCCCCGAATATCAGAACTACAAAACTACACAGTCAAGTCCGCTTGCAGTGAGAGCCGATGGGGAGCCAATGGCATTCGTGCGCTGTGTTGCGTGTCATATCTGCCCAATTGGAGCGTAGCGCGATGATCTCACGTTAGTATGATTCTTTCAGGGACAGCTGTTGAGAGCAACGTTCACGTAAAGCCAAATGTCGTCAGTGTTTTCACCTGTTTAGAGACTTAGTTTTTATTTATTAATTTGCCTATGGCACAACACAAACGTGTTCATTTGGAAGTCAGCTTTTAAAGGGATGAAAAGGCTAAAGAAGAAGAAACAAAACGCTGGAGTTGGAGTGAATGGGAATGGATCTGTCACAAGAGGTAACCAACAGATAGTTAGCTAACTAGGTAGTGTTCACTAAACTAGACATAAATACCGATTTTTACAGTCTATGATACAGTCTAGCCACACAAAGCTAGACATTAAACCAGCCTGTATATTTACTTATATCGATCTACAGAACGTGTACGTGCCTACAGACAGGAACTTAACCTGTCCAGTGCCAAATGCCAGCTAACTTAATACTATTACTGCAGCCAGCTCACAGTCACACAAACTACAAGACACGAATCATAAGTTGCCCGCTGTTGTCCTAACCTGTATCGAACCGCCAGTTGTAATGTTTTTTTTGTTTTGTTTTACACGTTTGTCAAAGTAAGCAAACGTCAGCTACTGATCTACCAGTGGTGATTGCGTGGCAGCCCGTCAGCCAACTTGACAATTTGTCAAAGCTGTTCCCCAGAGAGAGGACGATGGACATAATTATGTCATTATTTACTGTAAAAAAAACAACAACCCGCCATCACTTATGCCATCACTATAAATACTGGACTTTGGTTTAACCCTTTCAGCCCATGTCATCCAAACACCTTATTTTGAATTTGATCCAAACTCACTGCATAGCACTTACATAACTACGGTCATATATGTGACTCATTATAATCAGTCATTGTAAGGCATTGTTTGCATGAAAGGCACTTAATGGCGTCAAAATAATTATTCAATAGGGATACAATAAGGAACACCTCAAATCTTTTCTGCAATTATGTTGAGGAGAAAAAAACAAAGTTCTACAAAAATTATCAATTTTGTTTTACAAATATCTTTGAAAAAGTCATACTTTAAATGTGTGTTAATTATTTCTCCCAACACTACAAACAGTTTTTGTATGTGTCTGTAATGTGTTCCATTTGGTAGCCTGTATTTATAACACCAACATGATCTCTCGTCTCCCTCGATGTCTTCTCCTTTCTCTTTCTCCACATCATCTATCTGTCATTCTTTCCTCTTTCCCTTTCTTTTCATTCCTATGTGTCTCCTTCCTTCTTTTTCTCTGCCCTTTACTTTATCCATGCACTGTCTTATTTTTATTCCTCAAATATTTCTTTCTCGCTCTGTCACACCTCCTCCCCATCCCTTCTTCTCTCACCCTATTACCTTTCGCTCTCCCTCCTCATCTCTGTCTTTCTTTTACAGAACCACATTGTGGAAGAAAACAGAAGTTGGCTGAGATTCATCAGGCTTTGATCAGGTTAAAATTATAATTATCAGCTACAGTTTGCTTGTTAAGGATGCTTTCTCTTTCTTCTGCCCTGAATGGCATCCAGGAGGACATATTCATTAATTTTTCCTCCCAGTCTACAAGTTTGTCACATTCAGTCCAAACACCCTCTGGATTGCTGTTATGGTTATTCAAAGCATTCCTCACCTGAAACGGCTACAAATGAGCTATCTTGCTAATCATGAGACCCTATGATTTTTTATTTGAATGGCTGAGAAATACTGAAGTACAAATACATAGCATTTAACAATTATGTTCTAGTGATGAAATACCACAGAATCCTTTTTTAACACAAGACCCTGTGTAATAAGGTTTGCCCAGTAGATACAAGGTTCTTACCCCACAGTAGCTTTCCTTTAAAATCAGCCTTGATATGCCAACATTTCTAGAAATCTATAAAGTTTTGACAGTTTTCATCATAAAAAATGCCTCCATTAGCACCAGAGCAATGAGCCACAGGATGTGTTTTCCCAAGTGGGAATAGCCCTCTCTCTGCTGCTCGCTGTTCCACAATTAGATGGTATGCATTTATCCGTAGACAGTGACCTTCATCACTCCCTGCTATGCTAATTTCACACATAAAGATTACTCACATGTGCCCAGAGGAATAGTGTGACGTGGATCATGAAGACATTAGTGTCAGAAGCCATGTGGGACCTGCTTCGGCAAATGGCTCAGAAAAGCTCACGCAGAATGGAGCACGCTGATTTTGTGAATTCACGTTTAATTGCAAAAGAACAAAACAACCGTTTTCTTTGTCCATTTAACCTAGGCATGTGGACACGCATCATGCTGTCACATTGTCAATTGTCCAATTCTGACTTTTGAATGTGCAGTGATCCAGTGGACATTGAGACCTTGAGGAGAGCAGCAGCCAGTAAGGGAGGACTGCTCACTGATGAACTGAGGAGGAAAGTCTGGCCCAAACTACTGAACATCAATGTGTATGATCTACCCCATAAACCTGGTTAGTAGTTGATTGATGCTAAAATTTACTGGGTTGATATGTGCTACATAATACTTTTACAATTACTAATACTGACAACAATAATAATACAATTTCTTCTGTTGTAGGTCGAGATGTGAGGGAGAGCCACAAGGACTACAACCAAGTAGTCCTGGATGTCAGGAGGTCCATGAAGCGGTTCCCTAAAGGTGTGTGTGTGTGTGTGTGTGTGTGTGTGTGTGTGTGTGTGTGTGTGTGTGTGTGTGTGTGTGTGTGTGTGTGTGTGTGTGTGTGTGTGTGTGTGTGTGTGTGTGTGTGTGTGTGTGTGTGTGTGTGTGTGTGTGTGTGTGTGTGTGTGTGTGTGTGTGTGTGTGTGTGTGTGTGTGTGTGTGTGTGTGTGTGTGTGTGATCTCTAAAGATAGCAGCTTAGCTCACAGTGCCATTGATCAAACTGTACCCCTGTACTTCCAGCAACATGCAGATATCTGGCAAGGCTTAATAATTATTGAAGTATTGAGTAAAAGCTGCAACATTGAATATTCTTATGTAACAAGATGCCTGTGTCGTCAGCCAAAATCACAAAGTTGAGAAAGCAACAAAGAAAAGTGTCTTATCTAACCGAGAAGCTGTCAGTTCAATCCAAGTTAATTGTGATGTTGACTATATAAAGCTTTCTGCCAGGAGGAAGCAAAACATTGTTATTTTTTGGGAAAAGCTACTGACTTACTGACTAATTTAGTTTTGTTGGTCTATGTCTGTATACTAAGCTGCTACGTTAATGCATAATATGTCTTTTTGCTGTTGCACTTTTGTGTATGTGCATGAATATGTTTTCAGATTGTACTTTTGGGAAGTTAAACTTGATGTTTTATGCACATGTTGTGCAAGGGAATTACGTTTACCTTTTTCACACCACAACTGAGCAGTCTGTGTAAAACCCTGGTTATAAGCACTCCGATAACCTGTGTTGACCTATTCACTACAATGTTAGTCTATTACGACGACGTTTTATTTTTGGGATAGTTCCGTTGCCGTCGGAAGTTCCGCCGGATGTCCCTCATTTTCGGCTGGATGTCCCTCACCTTCTGCTTTCTTTGTGTTGGCATTCTAAACTCTGGTGGATTTATGAGGACTATGGTTAACTGCTCCTCAGATCTCTGCAGGGTAAATCGAACCTATCAACTCTCTGTCCAATCTGAATTTTCTGTCGCACGACTAAAACAATTTGCACGATCCCCCAAAACAAGTTCCTTCACGAGGCTATTTTGCAGAGGCACCGTTGATGCGTCTGCCCAAGACGATTGGGTAGGTCTGGCAATGCAAGACTACTACAATGCCAATCAAAGGCATTTCCTAGTTGTTTTTGGATGTGTTGTTTTTTTCTATTAACATTGTATTTATTTATGATCCTTGGCTCTCCCTCAGGTATGCCAGCCACAGAGAAAGCCATTCTTCAGGAGCAGCTGATTGACATCATACTGGAGGTTTTGAAATGCAGCCCTCAGCTCCATTACTACCAAGGCTACCACGATGTGGCCGTCACTCTGCTGCTGGTAGTTGGGGAGCGGATGGCCATCGCCATGCTGGACACTCTGTCCAATCACCATCTCAGGTTGTATATTTTTTTCTATTTTTTGTCTCTCCACAGTACACAGTTAACTAACTATATTACAAATTATCTGTCTGACTGTTTTCTCTGTCTGTAGGGATTTCATGGATCCTACCATGGACAGCACTAAACACATTTTAAATTATCTGATGCCTATATTGGAACAGGTTGATACAGAACTACATGAGTTCATGATCAGGTAATTACACACACACACACACACACACACACACACACACACACACACACACACACACACACACACACACACACACACACACACACTCTCACACACACACACTCACACACTACTGTACTGCTGCACTGAACACACTTCTAGCTGTTTTTAGTAGAGAGATACACACTCAATTTTGAATGTACTTTTTGTAAGTTGCTTTAAACATGGTAATGTAAGTTAAAACCACTAGAGGGCATCATAGTGTTGATTTTCACCTGAGAGCTTCACAGAGAGACAAAAGGTGGAGGAGTGGTTTGTGTTTGAATTGGAACTCAATCTAATTGGGGAGTTCTCGTGTCAGATGGTCCAACAGCTGTTTCAGAGCAGTTTGTGCAAGGTGTGCACCACATTTACTTTTATTTGTTAGGTGTAATTAGCCAAAACATGATTCATGATCTTTTTGCAGTTTATTTAAACAACTAGTTACTGTAGGTCAATGTTGGCATTTGTAATGAGGACTAGGATTTGGGATGTTTGAGAGTCATGAAATGTGTCCTCAAAGGAATTTTGATGTGTGCGTGCGTACGTACATGCTTGCCTGTGTGTGTCTTCAGTAACTTTGCTGTCTTGTTGCCTGTTCATAATTGATGCTGTGCTGGCATCCTCCATATTTGCAAATTACCCGTCAACTCGCATACAAGAAGCTCACACAAACAGAAAAAGCACAAAAAACAAGACTTTGCTCTCGCAGAAAAACGGCAGGATAAACAACACCAGACTTCAAAGTTTGGAACGCTCTTTTTTTGTGAGCACTTCCACTTCCCCTTACCTGCCTTCTTATCGTTTCCTCCTTTCTTCTTTCCCTTTTCTCTCTCTTCCCAGTTCATTTTATCTCTTTTATGTCCCTCTCATCGCGTATGCTCCCAACCCTTTTCTCCCTCTCCTTACCCCTTCCCCTGTCCATCACTCCCCCTACTTCTTTTCACTTGTCACTCTGTTGTACATATCTTTCTTCCTCCCTGAGTGTTCCTATCTAATATTCATCAACCTCTAAGAGTATCCAATTTACTTGAGACTGTCAAAAAAAACTACCTACCTTTTCTACATATTTATTTTTCCACACAACAAAGACAGAGAAGGGAAGGGCATAGGAGGGAAGAAAATGTTTTTTTTTCTTAGAAATTCATAAAGCCAATTCTTTAAAAATCTGGCAAACCCCAAGATTGATGACCTTTGGAGTAAGCCTTACAATTTATGATCAGTTCAGTTTACAAATCAGAGAAAGTACCACTCATGTTGTATGATGTCTTCTGTGGCTCTAGAGGAGCTTTGTCAAGTCTGAGAAAGTAATGATGATGATGTCATCATCCCTGGAAAATGTGGAGACTACACATTTTAAGGGAAAACCTGTGTTACAAACCTTTTTAAAGACATGTTTGAAGAACGCAGTAGTTTCTCAGGGAGGGAATCGTTGGATCCAGCGGCGGCGTTTGAACCATTCTAGGGATTAAAAGTCAGGGCATCTCAGCTTCTCTGCTTAGACATTTTTCTTTTCTTTTTTGGCTAAGGTTATCTGGGTCACACCAGTTCATTTCTTATATTTTATCTAAGAATTGCTTATACTGTACAGTACTGCACACCGCTGGGTGTACCATTGGTTTTCGATTACAGTATGAAAATCAACTTTGAGAGACTTGCTCTTTGTGATGGATTATGATGTGATGAAACCAGTAGGTGCCTAGAAAACAGGACAGGAAAACAGTATGATCTTCCTACATGTTTTCATATTATTGCTGAATATACTGTAAATAAATAAATATATAAGCTAAAATTGTCTTTGTGATTTTATATTTGCATTTGTAGCCATCTCAGTAAGGCTTTCCTGGTTAAATAAATGTTAAAAATAAAGCATTGCACGTGTGTTCCTCTGTTTATGTTAACATCTCTTTATAAATTTGTCGTTTTCTTTTAGAGCGGAGGTGGGAACCATCTTCGCACTATCCTGGCTCATTACTTGGTACGGCCACGTGCTGTCAGACTTCAAACACACCATGAGACTCTACGACTTCTTCTTGGCCTCACACCCACTGATGCCCATTTACCTGGCCGCTACGGTAAGAGGGAATTTGGTAAGAGACAGTGACTTTGTTTTGTTAATCCAGGACACACATACACACACACACACTTATGTACTCATGCACACTGTGAGGCAGAGTACTGTGTAGTCACTGGACTAGTTAATTAGATACCTCCTAATGAACAGATGAGAGAAAGAAAGAGGGGTACAAAGGGAGAGATAAAATGGGAAAGAGAGGGAAAAAGGACTGCATCAGGAAACCGAATGACAAGGATAGTTGACTGATGTTTGACCTAGAAGGATAAACAGATTACAGAGGAAAAGCATTTCATATTTGTGACTTTTTTCACTTGTTACTCTCGAAAACCTGTTCTCGTGGTGCTCAAACCAACTGTTTTGGCAGAAATGTTTACTGCTGGAACATTTATGTGTGCATGTGTGTTTGTGGAAATGGGTGTTCATTTTTTTGCATGTTAATTAGCATGTACTATTGTGTTCATTTTGCTCTTTTGCAGTTGAAGATCTTAATGTGTGTGTGCTTGTGCGAAGGGGCTGGGCAGAGGGAGAGTTCTGTTTGAAGTGTGTGAAACAACAAAGTAGAAGGAAGTTCATGTTTCCTCCAAGGCTGAGTACAGTGCACAGCATGAGGGTTAACTCTTCATCTGCCTATTTTACTGCAAAGCTCTCATTCTGCCTCATTAGTATCACTAAAGGTACACAGTGTACAGTGTGTAGAATCTAATTCACTTTTTCTCCAAGGTTACCCAGAAAAACCTTTAACCCCATCCTCTACTCCACAGATTGTGTTGTACAGAGAGAAGGAGGTGAAGACGACTGAGTGCGACATGGCCATGGTCCACCACCTCCTCTCCCGCATCCCCCAGGACCTCCCGTATGAACTCCTGATTGGCCAGGCCCAGGACCTGTTTGACCAGTACCCTCCATCTCTACTGGCCAAGCGGGCAGCACTGCAGTCTCGCAAGAGGTGAGTGGACAAGAATTTAAACAAAACATTGTTAATAATAATAATAATAATAATGATGTTCCTACTATGCATCCATATAAGATGAATGAGGTGTCATGCAAGGTCATACTTCAGCAATAATCATAATTATGAGCACTTTAATCTATACATTAGTTTTTCCTTACCAAAATCGAAGGTCTAAGGATAGAAGGTGTAAAGCCCACTGTGCTCTATAAATAATAATTGTTGCATTCTGCTCAAGCAAGTGGGAAAAACCTTTTAATAAAAGGCATGCATGTCATTTTTCTTTTTGATATTTACTTGAGTGGTTTTGCATCTAGGGCTGCAAATCATGATTATTTGAATGACCACTTAATCAGTACATCAGTTTTTTGTTAATGAATCACAACCTAACATTTATTATTTTCAAATGACTTGCTCAGAGAAATCCAGCAAATTTTCACATGTAAGACGCTGGAAACAGTGGATATTTGAAAATAAATGACTTAAACGATTAGTCACTTGTCAAAATTGTTGTCTGAAAGTGATCCGTCAATAAACTCAATCAATTACTTGACTAATTGCTCCTGCACCTGAGAATTTCATCAGAACATGTGACACTAATACAAATGTTTTTGCTTGTGATGTAAATTACAGGTGGGGGTTACTAAGGAATTACATCATGTAATTCCTTAGTAACCAAGAGGGGGTGCTCTATAAACAGTGTGTGTGTGTGTGTGTGTGAGAGTGAGTGTGTGAGAGTGAGTGTGTGAGAGTGAGTGTGTGACCATTTTTCCACATTTTGTATTATCGAGGAGGAAACATTAGATTCACAACTACACTAGTCTCTCCATCAGTCTCTCTCTCTTTGTCCTTCAGTGTTACTTACAGTCATTGTTCAGGAGAGGAAGTGACATCACTGACACAAGGCCTTGACTGAAAGATGTCCCATAATGCATTACTCCCATAGCGTCCTATTTACAAGAGCTACTGAGTTAGCAGAGCTCTCAAATTGTCTTCCCCCCACCTGTCTTTATCCATCAGTTGATCCTTCAGTCCATCTCTTCACGTCATTCCAGCTGCCTATGCTTCACCTTAGACCTGACTCTGTTCTCCATCACCGACTAACTCTCCCCACCTCCATCTTTCCATCCTTCTCTTCCTTTGTTTTCTGTCAGTCTGTCCATCAACACCTTCCAGGCGTTTCAACTCTCCACCCTCCACCAGAGGCCCGACTCAGTTCTCCAACGCCTCACCAAGGCCCAGGGCTCCACCACCTCCAGACACGGTAAAAATAGTAAATGTAATCTCAATACTGACTCTAAAGAAGGACTGCACACGTACAGACAGTACAGACACACGTGCAGATGAGTGAAGTAAAAGTGAATTATTTTGGATGCTCTTTGAAGTTGGGGAACAAATAATTATTGACTGGGAGATTGTAAGAACAAACACTTGATGGATCCACAGTTCTTCATGTTTTACACATGCCCCTTTTGGGCCAATCAATAACAAGTAAACAAATGATGTAGTACCCCCATCAGACCAATCAAGTGCAATATGCCAGAACAGAACAAAGAGATGCGTTATTCCCGTCGGTTTTGTGAGCATCTGATCAGTGGGTTCTGACATATTGTCTGTGATGTACAGGCAATCAAAATATGCTTTAACATTCCCCTCGGGCCAAACAATGTAATATTAAAATTGATGCACATCATTCCCTGCAGTTTCATCAAAATTCAATTAGCAGCATCCAATATGAGGTGCGTAACGGACAGAAAGAGCACCTCCTGATTTCACTGTGGCAGACAATGAATGGGAGTCAGTAAGAGACAACCTGCTGTCTAAATGTTAAACAAGTGATGAATGTTGGCTAACTTTAAGTGGAGTTTATAACTCTTTGGGCCTCTTGGTAATTAAAGTGAGAGTACTTCTTAGCACAGATCATGGAGCAAGATTGGTTGTTTAATACTTTTGCCCCTCTTGTCTCTACTCCTTGTGTTTTGACATCCCTTGATCCTTTTTGTTTTCAATCCCAGTAACAAAATGAATCCTCTTGACCCCTCCATGTGTCCGCTCCTCACAATCTGACCCCTCCTTCCTGTTCTGTGCTCGTAGCCTCTCGACACTCAGGACTGGAAGCAGCTTTGCCCCGAGACCGCGGCCAGCTGTGTGGGAAGGGGAACACGATTGTGAAGATGGCAGTGTGGGGGCTGTCCGCTACGCTCGGGGCGGCCGTGTTCGCTGTGGCTCAGACAGCTATGGACTGGGGACCTGAGGTGTTACTCCAACTGTTCTGACGTGGCGGTGGGGATTTAGACTGTTAGACACACACACACATGGCGACTGCAGACACATATCTGCTCTTCAGATAGATAAAATTAAAAAAAGATTACACACACAAACAAAGACGGTGAAGACTTGAAGCTTGTCTCTCCTGCTGAGAGGAAACGTTGCAGAAAAGTAGGAGGAGGTCAGTTATCTTGGTGCCAAACAGGTTGTTGCTACTCAACCACACTGAACATATGTTAGATACTAGCCAGCCTCAGGATGTGTGTCAGCAGGTTTATGTGTGTTGTCTGTGTCTGAGCGGGTACCCCAGACCTTATACCACATGTGAGCATGGATGGATAACTGAACAAGCCTACCGGGGCCTCTGACCGCTTGGACCTTTTGGCCCAGAGCCTCTGTATGAAGTGACTGTTAACAGTTTGCTTTAAGGGTCATTGAAACCACCACAAATACCCACAAAACAACCACAAAGAGATGCTAAGTGACCACAAAGAGACACAAAACAACTACAAAATGACCAAAAAAAAGACGTTAACACATTGTTTTGCAGTCGTAAGGTGTCTCTCAGTCTGGGGATCTTGCTCCTATGTAAGAGGGGTGGGGGCCTTTACATGTTTGTGCCCAGGGGCCTATTGTCTCATTAGCTATCCATGCATGTGAGATACTAACACATCTTGCTTTTTCAGGCTGTTGCTCACGGTACCATCAGTGTAACATTTTACATTGTGTGTTTGCTGTTAGCTGATTATTTTGCTGATAACTCGTTTTTAGACTGTCATGCTTATTTCGTTGCATTTCTGTTGACAGTGTTTTAGTGCGCTTGTTGGATCAGCAGCCATATCTAAGAGCCAAAAGTGCCCTTAGCCAGCACGATAACACATGAATACAAATTATTAAAGAGCGGTGTTTTCTGCTGAAAGCTTCCAGTTATGAGCAAAGAAGGAGAGCAGGGGAGAAATGGGAAAGATGGAGGGAGTGATTTTGCCTGTGAGCCACTGGTATTAATTGCTTTACTCCAGGTGTCAGCGAGTTACATTTACAGTCGAGTTTGACGCACAAGATGAGTTGCTGCTGCCCCAAAATGTAAACATTACACATGGTTAGCACGCTGCACTCAATGCAAGCAGTGGGCCTTTTGCTGATGCATTTTGCAGGAGTTATAGAAATATATATATTTTGTTATGTTTTTTGGCTGTTGTGGTAGCGTACCACTGCTGAATGAATATGGGGAAGAGACCAGTACTTTTACGTTCTTAAAATATTTAAGAGGTTTGGGTTTGCGCTAACATCCACATTGAGCAGTCAGCAACAGAACAACAGTACATGGACTCAGTTCTTCTTCATTATCTTTCTCTTCAGCATTTTACAGCTACAGTGATTAGTTTAATTATGTGAAATTGGGTTTTTATTTTTCTTGTAGTTAATAATACAGGCTGTTTCCAATTGAGGTACATACATATTTACAGGGCACAGGGGTTTCTCCAAACAGCAATCCATGTTCTGTGTGCCGACCAATATTCTGAAATATTCATCAGCTTTTACCAGTATGTTGCAGAGTTGCATCTGTTAACACAACTTCACTGGAGTCAGAGCACTCTCATCCCTCCTTTCTCCGTCATTAGATATGCATTTTTGGCATTTTTGCAGGAAGTCAGATTGGATGGGAAGTTTACCCTGTTGATTTTAGTTGCTCTTTAGTGTATGAATTCAACTGATTTGTGCTTTTTTTTTGTACAAAATTACTGTAGTACATGTGTAGTACAAATCTAGGGTACTCCATTTCTAGCCTCAGGGCGATCTGAGAAGGATTGCAGAGCTGAGTAGTTAACAAACCAGTCAATCAATCTATCACTCCATTAGTAGTTAGTGTCAGGCATTCTTCAGAAAATGCCATTTGCAGCGATTTTGATTGGTGATAATCATTCAATGATTTTATTAGAGAGTCAATAAATCAATTAATGGCCTGTAACTCAGGTAGTCAGCTGGCCTACGAGGCAGTTCAGACATCTAGTCAGTCAGTAAGCTGTAGTGGTTGTTCAAATAGACCTCTGCATGTTCCACTTTTTCAGTCTGACAAGCTGTGTGTGTGTGTGTGTGTGTGTGTGTGTGTGTGTGTGTGTGTGTGTGTGTGTGTGTGTGTGTGTGTGTGTGTGTGTGTGTGTGTGTGTGTGTGTGTGTGTGTGTGTGTGTGTGTGTGTGTGTGTGTGTGTGTGTGTGTGTGTGTGTGTGTGTGTGTGTGTGTGTGTGTGTGTGTGTGTGTGTGTGTGTGTGTGTGTGTGTGTGTGTGTGTGTGTGTGTGTGTGTGTGTGTGTGTGTGTGTGTGTGGTGATTAATTGCAATAACAGGCTGGGCATCTGTGTTTTTGTTTTGTTAGGGTACTCGAGGTGCCTCAATATAAACTGTCATCAGTCTAATTATTTATTTTCAGAGGAACAATCTGATTGGCTTTTTATTTAATGGTGAAACTTTTAATTGGATTTTATGAATGTGTGTTTAAAATGAACATGTGGGGCAGTACAAAAATGATTATTATGGTTTTTAATCACCAGTCTGAGGTTTATATTTTCAAAGGTGATCCAGTTATTTTACATATAAAATACTGTCTTTATGAATCACAGTAGTTCAGCATTTTTGGAAACATGCTTGATGGTTGTCTTGCCGAGAGTTAGATAGTTAGAAGGTTGATACCACTCTAGGGTCTAAATTAAAGTACGTTAAATAGGCTACAGCCAGCAGCCCCTTAGCTTAGCACAAAGACTGGAAACAGGAGGAACAGCTAGCCTATGTTTGGCTCATGCGGCAGCTCACTTTTAAGATTGAAATAATACATTTCAGGGAACATTTACAGGCGTATGCTGCATGGTTGGCATTGATGGGCCTCTTGCTGTTTTTACACAAACTGCTTGTTCTGCAGTGAAGTACGTTCTGTTACCACTGGCTGTGTTTTTAAAGTGATAGTATGCATTTGTTCATCTATGATGCTTGGAAACAGGCAATTGATATAAAACTGTTTTTATTAATTTTTAAAAAGCAGTTTTTGCATGTATTCCTTGCTTGCACTTGATTGGCTGCCTAAGACATAAAAATGCAGGGAAAACCCCCTTTGACCAGGGTCTTGGATCTTCAGACATTAGTCAAGAAGCAGTTGTATTATTAGTGCAATGTAGAACAACACACTCATACAGGGAGAGAGTGGTGGTGGTGCCAGATCATAATGAGGATTTAATTCCTGCCTCTGGCTCTTGGCGTGCTTAAGACACTTTCTCCTTGTTTTTGTTTTTTTCTCACATTCACACTCAAACACTTACACCAACACCTGCACTGGTCTCAGTCTGGCAGAGGCATTAGATAACATGGATAAATGATTGTAGGATGTTACTTGGATTTAATGAAACCAACCAAGATGTAAAAGAAAGAAGATGGATGCTGTCAATTCTGAAGTTGACTAAAGAGAAAAGTTTTATTTCCAGGTTTAAGGCCGCAAAAGTCATGAAAAACTCCTCTAGAAGAAGTAAATGTAGAAATAGAAGTGCAATGATTTACTTGTATTAGCTCTGTTCATAGTAGTTTAGATATTTCACATTTAATCAATGCTTTTTTAGTTGCATTTCATTTATTTTGTTGTCTCACTTGATATCAGCCTACATCTGCAAAGATGTTTAAGATTTTTTAGGCCTTTATTTTCACAGGACAGATGAAGACATGAAAGGGGAGAGAGAGGGGGAATGACATGCAGCAAAGGGCCGCAGGTCGGAGTCGAACCCGAACCCGTGGCCGCTGCGTCGAGGAGTAAACCTCTATATATGTGCGCCTGCTCTACCAACTGAGCTAACCTGGCCACGAGTGATAATGTCTTTTGAAACAGATATTTAGAAACCTACTCATTTTGCTGCTGTTAAATGAAAATCAAGGAATAGGATTTATTTCAGTAGCTGGATGCAGTGGGTGTAATTAGCAACTACTCATTAGGTTGTTTTTAACCAAAAACATACTTTTTGTAATCAAAACAACTTGAATTTCATGCCAAACTATGAATTCACGTTGGTGTGATGAAGGGCCTGGAGTTGAACTCCCAGTGAGCTTGTGAGCCTCTCATGACTGCTCTGTCATCCCCTCAGGTCTGAAATTGTTTTCCCAAAAGATTTTATTGCACCAAATGCTTTTACAGATAATGATGTAAGCCCTTAATTTGTATGTGTATGTATGATTTCTGTATGCATTTTAATGCATGTTTCTCATATCATGAGTACCAAACATTTGGTACAACCATCAGGTTGTTTGCACCTTGTACTTATATACTGCTATATAAGCTGTTTTTGTCTTTGAGGTAAAACAGCGAATAAATGATTAAAGAAAAAAAACACTTCTGGTTACAGTGTGAATGTTTATTTTTGACCTTGGAAACAATAGTTTGACAAAGAAATCTAAACTCAATATCTATTTACTAGAAATCTTAGGAGATATTTTGTCACATTTTTTAACTGAACAAACCTCATTCATTCCTTGGTTGCAGCTTCTCAAATGTGATGATTTGTTAGCTTTTCTTCTTTCATGATTGTAAACTAAATGTATTTTGGTTTTAAACTGTTGGTCAGATAAAACAAGAACTTTTAATCCATCACCTTCAACTGTGGAACATTGAGCATTTATTGCTTTTTTTCTGGCACTGCGTGGGAAAAAAAAGGATTGATCGAAAATGGAAATTGTTAGTTGCAGCCTTCAAGCATGTTGAGTAATATAAAAGTATTCAACCACTGTTTTTGTCACAATGCATTTATAAAGAAAACAAGGACATCCCCCTTTGTGTCTATTTGTACTGTACAGCTGTTGTCTTTTCATAGGCTCTGTTAAACTGGCCTCCTTGGAGAAATTAGGTCGTGTGTGTGTGTGTGTGTGTGTGTGTGTGTGTGTGTGTGTGTGTGTGTGTGTGTGTGTGTGTGTGTGTGTGTGTGTGTGTGTGTGTGTGTGTGTGTGTGTGTGTGTGTGTGTGTGTGTGTGTGTGTGTGTGTGTGTGTGTGTGTGTGTGTGTGTGTGTGTGTGTGTGTGTGTGTGTGTGTGTGTGTGTTGCACATCTGTCCGTCTGACCTCCAGGGAGACGACGATAGAGAGCAAATCAGAGACATGAGGTGAGGCGGAAAGGAGAGGGTTAAAGACGAGCGAGGGATGAGATGAGGGAAAGATTTATACTGTAGAAAAAGACATCTGGTGGACGTGTTTGATATAACTGAAAGGTAGCTGAGGTCCTCAAGAGTATGTATTTAGGTGCAGTACCTTGAAGATTTCTAAAAAGATGTAGTAGAGGTGAGTGTGGGTCAGATGAGAGTTAAGAGCAGATGTAAAGCGGGGTGGTTTGAATATATGCATGGAGCTGTCTGGAGGTGTTATGACCGTGATCCCTCAACACACACATTGACACACGTTTCTCTGAACCCCCTCACCCTAAACCTCACTGAAGATTTTCACATCTGTTGGTAAACCTTTGATTCCAGCCTTCTGTGAGGTTGCATAAGCCCAGCAACAGTCTCTGTGTGTACTTTAGCTTAGAGCACACAATTGAAAAACAAAGGAACAGTACAGTTTGGGAAAGAAAGAAAGTGTGTGTGTGTGTGTGTGTGTGTGTGTGTCTGTGTGTGTGTCTGTGTGTGTGTGTGTGGGGCATTGGGCACACTGGAGACAACAGCTGCTCCAGGGGTCTGTCTGACGTTTTATTTTTTTTTTCCCTGGACACACACACAGGCATGCACTAACACAACCTCAGTGCCACCAATAACAGGAGCAGCAGCACCTTGACTTTCACAGCTGACTTTTGTTGTACTCAGTTGTACAAACAAAATAAGCTCCATGTTCCCTTTTTTGTGTGTTTGTTTTTAATTGATTAAGTTGATCTTGTCCCTGTGGTCTGTAGCCTTGGAACCATGCCAAATCTTTAATTAATAGGCTACATGGCAATGTTTAAAAAATGCATGAAAATCAATGGTAATTATCTTGAGAAAAGTGGCATTTGGGATGATCACAGTATGCACTAAAGTCAGAAACTGATTAACTGAAATGTCTCACGTTAATATCCCTTTTGCTTCTCAAGAACAGACAGAAAGGTAGCTCCTTGGGAACTCATATCTTTGAGAAAATACTCAAATACTATGTTCATGTCATCAGAGTTGATGTAATTACCAGTTTCCAACTTGTAACATTCACTTTAGCACTCACGTTGTAATTGCAATTGGGATACTCCAATTTGGTGCCTAATGATCTATAATTGCCATTAGCTGTGCTTTTGCTTTCCATCGGAAAAACATATCTTGCTCTTAAGCTGCCAAATGTTCCACTATGTTCACCAGCTGCTGGGGTTGTGTGAAATGTTGTTTTTAGAGCCTTTTGCTGAAAACAGTGGCCTGCTGGTTCCTGAAACAGCACTGGTGAGTTCAGTGAAAGTGAACCAAAAATAAGTAGAATTTCAGGCTGTAAAACCAAAACGATGAGCTGAAAGATGCTAAAACTATGTAGAGCTGAGAGGAAATGCAGAGTCAGTTAACAATTCACTGTTGGGCTACCTATTTCACATTCAATGTAGTCATTTGATTAATTGTTAATAAACATATTGTTTATAGAAGATTGGATGAAGGTTGCTTCTGGTTTCTAATACATGTTCCACTTTGGCCATGAGAGATTGTCGTGCCTTCATCTCTTAGATCAACAAATCAAAGATTGGCAGTACACTGATACACTGGAACATTTTGACCACATCACATTTAATTTACGGTGAAGCTGCATCAATCACAACAGCTTATGAGACAGGATTTGCCCGTGTGAAGGCACAGTCAAACACACACACATGCATACCACACACAAACTCTTTGTCTGCAGCCCTTTTTTCCTTCTCTATCCCTCCCCTCCCACTCAGCCCTTCACTCTGTCATGGATCAGAGAACATGTCCCAAAGTGCTTTACAGGCAACACACGTGCAGCAGGTCCCTGCATGCTGATGTGACTTTACAGCTTCGCAATAACCTTGTACAGTAGATGTGTGTGTGTGTGTGTGTGTGTGAGAAAATCCAGCGGTGAATGCACAGACTGTGTTAAGGTCCACTGTTAGCCGTGTGGCTGTACCTGCTCTGACATTGTGTGTGAATATTTCAAATGGAGCAACCTCCCATGTTACCTTGAACACTTGGTGGTGGGAATGAAATGTATGACCCAATGCTAAATCTAGATTTAGACACTGACTGGTGGGTAAAAGGATGCTGAGAGTGAAATGACACACATCTTTTTATGTAACATCAAGTAAAGGAAGAACAATTGCTAGACGATGGTAAAGAAAGTGTTAGCATCATATTCTCCAAAATGAATTCTCCTTTATGGCTTATTAAAACCGGTGTCTTATTTTTTGTAGTTTTGGCCTTCATGGTAACATTGTAGTCAACACAGTACTTGTTGAGATCTGCAGGGATGTCATTTATCCAACTTTTTCTCTCTTGATACTGATTCAGATATTTGAATTTAGAGTCTGAACTTGTTGGCATGAAAACTTATTAAAATGATATTTAAGAAAGGTTACATGAGGCCTTTCATTTCTGTGATGCGTGGTTATAAACAGAGTTGGCGGCCTGCCATTAACATCATTGATAGCTTTTTGAGCCATAAATGTCAATCTGGTAGTGCTTCAAGTTACCAGTCAGGAGATCACCAAAGTCAGAAGGATTCATCCTTGGGAACCATGAATGGGTGTACCAAATTTCATGGAAATCTAGGTGTTGAGATATTACTCAACAATTAGTCATAATGGCTAGAAACAAGTAATATTAAAGTATCAAGCATATAGAAAGAAAGCTATTAAATTAAAGCAAATACATTTAGGATATAAGCAGGCCTATATAAATATTAAAATACTGTAGTAAATAAATATAGTGAGTTGTGAAACTAGATTGATGGGCAAAATTACAAAAGTAAAACCAAATTCGTAATAAACCAGAGTTGAAAGGTTTCAGAAGCATCCAGCAGGTGTGATTGTTCAAATCTATATCTATTTCTCCCTGTAACAAAGCACAGAAAGTGTCATATTACTGTGAATCTCTGATAACCCCGGGGCCTCATTAGGCCCTAAACCAGGCCTGGTCCTTACAGCTCTATTAATACCTAATACTCATTACTCTGTATGTGCGTTTGGTGGGTGTCTGGCTGGACACTTGGGACTGACCTCCTGTGCCTTTCACACATGACCTCTCGTCCTCTCGGCCCCTTGGCCTCCCATTGGTCCCAACCTCTGCTGACCTCACCTCTGTTCCAATGGACACCAGAGGAATAAGGACCAGCCCCGTCGAGTCTTGGTCTCTCTGAGCAGGTTGAGATAGTTTAGCTTTATGGTTTAAGGGCCTTCACATGCTTCTTTAGACATGCTGTTCAAATAGTTGGAAAGTGGTAAAATCTGATAATGGGGTTCCAAGTCACACAATTTTTATTTCATGTCCACTTTTCACAGCAGTTGGCCAAGTGCACATATTTTCTTTATGTTTGTTTTTGTATCTTGTTTATCCTTTATATCAGGGGTCTGCAACGTTTTTAAAGCCAAAGACCCCTTAACTGAAAGAGAGATGGAGCAGGGACTATAAAATGAAGTTGCATATTAAACTAGGCCTGCAATAACATGTAGGGCAGCCTAAAGTCTATATCCACAACATTCCAGTCCCGGGATTACTCCGTTGCCGACAGAAATTCCACCGGATTTTCGGCCGGATGTCCATTACCTTCCGCTTTCTTTGTGTTTTAAACTCCGGTCAATTCATGAGTACTATGTTTAACTGCTCCTCACATTTCTGAAAGAGATGTTTTTAAAAGTGCTATATAAATAAAGTGTTCCTTACTTACTTACCTACTTACTTACTGTAATGGAAAATGCTCGTGATGTTCTATATTTGTACTATGATCAAGGTTAATAAAGGAACATGTGAGCCAGAGCAGCGGTGTGGCTCTCTGATGTGTTTTGTGTGCTCATATTATGCTCATTTTCAAGTTCATAATTGTATTTAGAGGTTATATCATAATAGGTTTACATGGTTTAATTTTCAAAAAACACCATATTTTTGTTGTACTGCACATTGCTGCAGCTCCTCTTTTCACCCTGTGTTGATCTCTTCTCTCTCTCTCTTTTGCTCTTCTGTTTTAGCTACAGAGTGAAGCATCACACTTCTGTTATCTAGTATCTAGGTAAGGACTACTACCCAGTCAGAAGCAGAGTATGAGGGCGTGCCATGTTAGCAGCTAGGCGAGCATTATAACGTGTATTACAAAGTGACGCACATTCGTCACAGAAGTAAAAGCTGGACTACAATAGAGCTGTTAAGAGCAGTTTGTGAACAGTGTTTTCTGTTGGAGATGGTAAGTCCCTTTGGAGTGGACTCAGGGCTTTTTCACTTTGTAAACCTATAACGTGCACAAAAAAGATATATAACACAATAAAGGAAAGGGGAAAAGCCAAAAAGCATAATATGAGCACTGTAATAGTTTTTGGACAACAATGGAGTGTTACAGCACAAAGGAAGATATATCAGGTTTTGGGTATACAGACAATACTTGTTAGTAGCACCAATTCATTCATGCTTTTAGTGTATTCATGGGATTTGTTAAGAGTATTACCTTATTGCCTTATTGTTTAACGGCCGCTCTGGGTGTCGTCCATCTCTATGCTCCTTTTATGTACAAACAATAAACATCCTACAAAGGTATCACAACAGATTCCCCCAGTGAAATATTCCCATGATCTTTGCTAATGTGTTAAAGAAACACTAGGTTCACTTCACACGTCGCACAGGGTATTTCCCAACCTGATGTTGTTGTTGACTGGTTTCGTGGTATTTCACAGCAGCTGATCTTTTTGTCATTTGGATATAAATTTTGGCATTTGAAAGTTTCATCCCTTTTCTCTCGCTGACTAATTTAAGATGTGTCATAACTAAGTTGTGATGTCTTGTTCTTTCAAACTTAGCTCTGGTTTGGGCCTGCTCAGCCTTCATCCATTCTATCAACCTCACATAATCTGACACACACACACACACACACACACACACACACACACACACACACACATTATAGAGAAGAGGCTAACAAGCCAGGGCGAGTAAATTTTACACTTGAATTGGATCTGTCTGTGTCAAGTGTGTGCACGCTGCTGAGAAGCACATCTTCAGAGGCTGTGAAACAAGTTTTATGGCGGGAACGGATCAATCTGTCTTAAGTCGCAGGGATCTATCTCACGTCCTTCATTTAAAAAAATGCCTGGCAGAAAAATGCGTAGAGCTGGCAAATGTCAACAAGCGTTCAGTGTGTGTCTGTGTGGCTGTTTGTGGGTGTAGTTCTACCACAGACCAAGAGGGTGACTAAGTATGCGTCTTTTCTCTGTGTGTTTGCGTGCGTGTGCACACAAGTGTGTGTGTTGTGAGAAATGTGAATTTGTTAGTAAATGTCAAGACGTTGGCACTCTAATGGCTGAGCTGACAGATGATCCATAAAGCTATAAAGTGATTGGTTTGGTGATTCTCATTCATTCTAATGCAGCTGTCATAGTGGAGGAGTATGTGTGTATGTAGTTTGGGTGAAATAGAGTGAAGCAGTGCAGTAGTGTAGTTGCAGTTTAATTACATCCAGAATGGACTTGCTTGTTGCATGTTTGCCACTTTATTGTGTCAGCTCTTCTCACTAACTTCTGTTCAGCCTGAGGATCACTGAAAAGATTTTAGAAGTATGTCGACAAATATCTGCAGAGGTAGAGTAAAGCCAGTTCTGTATTGCACTTTATCTTTAAAGATGATGAGACTAGGCAATGTTCTAAATGTTAGTAAAGGTATGGTTGCTGATAAGGTTACATGATCTTACATCATACAGACTTGATTAGGTAACTGGGACCATATACAATTTGAGAATTTGAGAGATTGGCCTCATGCTAAGTTATTGGTCCCCCTTTAAGATTTTCTTTTGTAATTTGTTGCACTAATGCTGAATATTTTTAGGAATCAACAGGCTGTACAATATAAACCAGCACACACAAACAGTGTGTGCAGTCATTTAATCCTGCCTTTTAGCTGCTTCCAACATGCAGGTTTACCAGGTAAACACATAAAATCATCGTAAACTGAGAGTAAGCAGATCCTGTTACACGTGACCTCCGCTATCCATGCAGGTAGCTTTACTTTTATTTGCCCAGATTTTCAGATATTCATGTTTTAGATTTCTGCCTCCACTCAATACAATTGAGGTGAATGAAATTTAGTTTTGGTGCTCACAGCATTTAACTCCATTAATAAACTCAAACAATAATGTCCCATTTACTCTGGATAATCCACAGACCTCACTGCAAACAATCAGTTTAGTGGAACTACTCTCTACAGAAGTAATAGTGCCTATTAATCTGTTGCCAAATGTTTTCTTTGTGGATTATCCAGAGAAATGCTATTTCTGTAAGGAGATGCATGCTGGACTTTTTAAAGTGCCACTTTTATGAAGAAAACAAGCTAAATTGCATTTACCTCCATTGTGTTTGCCAGAAATCTCAGGGTATCTCATAACCTGGGAAAATAAAACCCAAACTATGCATGGTTAAATACCAGGAGAGGTAAGTTAGAAAACACTGAGCCTAAATACTATCACTAATGGGCCAAAGTCCAAGAAACTTGTGTTGTCCTTAAACTTCAATCACAGCTGTTTGCTATAAGCTTGCTCTTTCATAGAGTGTGTACTGTCTACTTCATAATCATATTTTTGGAAATAAAACCTTGAAGGAAAGACAAAAGCAGCAGGTGTAGAGTGACACTGGTGCTACAGCCTAAAACTTGTACATAGCCGGCGGCTCTGCTGTGGTGACTCTTGACTGAAGCACTCTTAGCTTTCAGCAACTCTGCGACTGATTGAGTCTCTTTTAAGGACAGCCTTTCTGTCAGTACAGACTTTCCCTCCTTTATGAACCACATACAGTCAGTCACAAAACAAATAATGTGTTTTGTGAGAGAGTAGCTCCAAATCTAATCTCTTGGTTCAGTAGTTATGCTACACTGGCCCTGTAGCTGCATTACGCCATGATGCTTCACGCCTCGTTCTTTATTCTTGTGCAGAGCAGAACCAAAATACTGCTGCAAGGACCGATTTAAAGCTCCAGATATTGGTGTCAGCTCTGTCAACAAAACAGACAAGACACGACAGAGGATAAAAGGACATTAAACCACCTCAATACAGGCCTGGATATGATCTATCAAAATTGGTCTTTTTACTAGCGGAAGGCTGGACACCAAGACGAAGAAAATTGCATGCAAATCATGACTTCTTTCCCAGCAAAGAATTCACTGTTACCATTGTACTAACAGGATTTTGTGTGTGTGTGTGTGTGTGTGTGAGAGAGAGAGAGAGAGAGAGAGAGAGAGATCCAAAGCCTGTGTGTGTGAGATCCAAAGCCATAAGCCCAAATCCATGACCACAGATTATGTTATAAATAAGTGTGTCTGAGCGTGCGCAAGTCGATGTTTGATTACGCTGTCACAACTTTTGGACGTGACATTACGTTTAAATCTCATTCCACTGCAGATCCGCTCGGAGCTGGAATTGACTATCAGCTTAAGTTGCCTTCCGCCACATATTTAAATGTTTGTGTTTACGGCGGTTTTAGAAATGAAAACTGACAAAACATCCTCATGTTGGAGGACAGAAAGTCAAAAACACACACACTCACACACACACACACACACACACACACACACACACACACACACACACACACACACACACAGAGTAACACCTCTCTCCTTCCTCCCACTATATTGAGGGATGGATCTACAGTATCAGACTATATATATATATATATATTAGGGCTGTCAAAATTAACGCGTTCATTTTTGCGTTCATTTTTTAATATTTAACTCGTTAAAAAAATTAACGAAATTAACGCAGCTGTGTTTGTTTACTTCATGTGGCGGCTGAGAAACGTAATACGCCTCCATAACAGCAGGCGGCGCTACTCTGTATTGTTGCCCAAGTAATGAAAACCGGCAGCTGATTGGACAAACGCGTCACATGGGTTTGTTTTCTCCGGAAATCCAAAGCCAGACTGTCATGGCGGCCGTTCAGAATACAAGCTCATATTGTACTAAAGCTCATATTGTACTAAAGTAGTTCACTGAAACATTTTTCTGAAAACATTTTAAGCAAGAAATAGGCCGTGCAGTTGCTGAATCTGTCTTCATTTCAGCTCAACAAAGGTCAGTTTAGAAGATTTTCGTCAGATTTTGAGAGACAGTGTTTCTTTTGACTGAAAACATGGTAGACAGAAGAGGACACCAACAATTCTTTTTATCACCAAAAGTGAATATAAAAAAGGCAGAAATGAGCTATAAAAGTAGATTTTTTAAATAATAATGCTTTAAAGGTTTATTAATTCAGAATAAACAAAGGAAACAGAGTCACATTCAAGCAAGGGTTCTGTGCATTAGCAAGAATCTACTTTATATTTCCACTTTGAAAATATTATGATCATTTCCAAATGCCATGGAAGGATTCCTTTGATGTCTTTTCTCAATTATACATATTCACTCTCCCACTCACTCACACCTCCTCTCCATCATTCCCTTTCATCTGTATCTCAGCTCTTCCTCTCTGACCCACCACTCATCCCTTTATCACCACCACCGAACGCTCAGTAAATCAGTCAGTCATTTAGTCCTGCCTGTTAGCTGCTTCCAACATGCAGGTTTACCAGGTAAACACATAAGATCATAGTAAACTGATGCCGCGTCCTGAGAGGAAGCAGATCCTGTTACACGTGACCTCCGCTACTCTCTGACTTCCCCTGCCGGTCGCCTCACATTCGACATTCATTCACCCGATACAACCGACCCTTACAGACGGCCCGGGAATCTTTGGTGTCAGTTTAGTCAGAGGAATCTGCAAACAGCACTGAGAGATCAATTCACTCTGAGTGTAATGACTATTGATTCTGTAGGAGCGGAGAGACCAAGAAGGAGTTAAATGTATTTAGATAAACTAATGCTTTGCTCTCTCACACTACGCTGAGATTCTCTGCTGGTGTCGGGTGAACCGGCAGAGGGCTGGATGTGCATCTCAAGGATGCACACACACACACACATGCAGGCTTGCACACACATTTACTTGTATATACAGTATCTCACAAAAGTGAGTACACCCCTCACATTTTAGTAAATATTTCATTATATCTTTTAATGGGACAACACTGAAGAAATTACTTTGCTACAATGTAAAGTATTAAGTGTACAGTTTGTATAACAAGTATTATTAGTATTATACAGTATACATAAGTGTAAATGTGCTGTCCCCTCAAAATAATTCAACACACAGCCATCATCACATACCCTTCACCATACCTAGAGATTGACATGGGGTACTTTCCATAAAATCATCTCTCAATGCAAATCATACCAGCTATTAGGCTAACTGACATAAAACCATGCCAATCTCTAGGTATGGTAAAGGGCATGTGATGATGTGGGGTTATTTTAATTCCAAAGGCCAAGGGAACTTTATCAGGATGCATAGTATCCTGGATCCATGAAATAACTGGCCTTCAAAAATAAAAATCTGCCTGCCTCTATGGGAATTTAACATAGGGGTGTACTCACTTTTGTTGCCATCGGTTTAGACATTAATGGCTGTGTGTTGAGTTATTTTGAGGGGAAAGCACATTTACACTGTTATACAACCTGTAAACTTAATACTTTACATTGTAGCAAAGTGTCATTTCTTCAGTGTTGTTCCATTAAAAGATATAATGAAATATTTACTAAAATGTGAGGGGTGTACTCACTTTTGTGATATACTGTACATGCATACAACTTTCTTTGCACACTAATGCACACACACCGCCACATGCTACTGGTGTACAAGTATAACATTTTTTACCATAGTCACAAAATACTTCTGCACCTTTCTGTTAAAACTGCCACTTCAGACACAAGGTACACATCCATCCACCTGTTTTTATTCACATTTACGCATGCAAATGTGAATAAAAAGGCAAAATATTGAAGGAACAGAATAAAAAGAGCAGATTATCGCAACAAACCCAGGACCATTGTTGCATGTCTGTCGCCATAGAGGCTAAACAAAAATCCTTGGACGCATGGTTTAGAACAGTGGTTCCCAACCTTTTTTCCTTGGCGCCCCCCTACTCATGTCTAAGAAAAGCTGAGCCCCCCCCCCGCCCGAAAACAAAGTTGAGGTAACTCTCGAGATAGAGCCTTACTTTCTTTTTTGATACAGAGCAGTTATCAGCACTGTTACGTTTCTCCTCCATGTTTCATTCATAAAATAGTGATGCCGTGGCGGCAGGAAAAATGAAGATACAACAAAATATATAGTTTTCATACAGACTTTTGTATACATTAGATATTCTAGTGTATTATCATTTGTTTAACATGTGCAAAACAATTTTTTTTACCTCAACCTCAAACCACATAAAGACTCGCGCCCCCCCTGTGATCTTTGCCGCCCCCCCTGGGGGTGCCCGGACCCCAGGTTGGGAACCACTGGTTTAGAAGACTACAACAAAAACTTAAATGCAACACACACATCTTGTGGGAAACAGTAGTGAATGCCATGATATGATGCTACATGTGATGCTGCCTGTTTGTTAAAAGCCATTTGGTACAACCCAACCGTCTCTGATTCTGTTGCTAGTATTAAATTAACCTAGGATTGCCCAAATTTGACCAGTTGAAAGCATACCACAGTCATGATTTGGTAGGTGAGTCACTCTTTTCTGCTGCTGTGCTTCCTTTCCTCTTCTTCTCTCTAAAGTGTCATCACAACCAAGAAATTTGAAATGTGTTAAACGGTTGAAAGACCTTTCATGAGCTGTCTTCTTCCTTTCTGTGTCTCTTTAGCTTTTTCTTTTTACCCAGATCTCCCATTTCTGTCCCCCCTTTTTTCTTACGAGTCTCCTACTAACCTCTCTCTCCATTTGTCTCTCCCCAAGAGCAAAATCTGCCGACTCACCTGGTCTCAAAATGGAGTGTGTGTGCGTATGTGTGTTTGTGTGTGTGTGTGTGTGTGTGTGTGTGTGTGTGTGGCCCTGACAAGCTTTGTTGGGTCATGAATCTTTTACCCCTACCAGTCAGCACAAATCCCCCCCCTCTGACAGACACACAAACATGCATGCACACACACACACACACACACACACACACACACACACACACACACACACACACACACACACACACACACACACACACACACACACCTGGCAAGACAAACAGCTCCTGGCAGTGTGTTTCGCTTTGGAGATCTGCTATATGTTAACTTTGTTAGATACACTCGTGAAAAGACTAACCGAGAATGAAGGAGCTGGAATAGTAAAATATAAAGAAAGAGATGCAGAGATGGGATGAGAGAGTGAAAAATGAAACATAAAATGCAGAGAAGAGAGAGAGAGAAATCTTGTGTGCTGAAGAAAGAGAAGGAGGGAAGGAGAAGGGGAGCTGGACAGGAGAGAAAGGTGTGAGCTTATCTCACTGGCCAGGCTTTAGCGAGGTCACTCTGCAGACTGACTGAGGAAGGAGGATGTACAGAGGAAGGAGGTGTAGTCACTCCACAGAATGACTCAGAGGAGAGAGTGAGTGAGAGTTTAAAAGAAAATGTCACAAATTCAAATAGGCTACTTGTATCTACAGTGGAGATGGACAAAATTTGGTAAACATCTCATGAAAAAGGACTAAAGTACAAACTGTGCTACAAAGGTTGAATGCTAATTTGTGGCCTTTAGCTTTCGTTGCTGAGGTTTTATATCAACATGAGACAGCAAACTCCCAAGTTCCAGTTGCATCATACTGAAAACAAAATTATGTTTATATTCTACTAATCTGCAGCAGCAAATACATGCCCCAATTATGTTATCTATCAACATAATGAAGGAATGTGTGACTTGAAGCCCGAGACAGGACGTGCCTCAACATTTAAGTCAAACCTTGCTTTTTCTCTAACCAAAGTGCTTTTGTTGCCTAAATTTAGGACTGAGGATGTGAACCCTGCGCCTGAAGTGTCAAACTCCTTTGCTTTGTACCTGCCTCCAACACAACCACCTTCCTGCAAAATGTCACTGGCAAAACAAATTTCTAGTATATAAATATAATTTCTAGCAGGTTGTTAATGATTACTGGCATTCAACCTATAGGTAATACACTTTTGTAGAGATGTTGTAGAGATGTTTCTAATAGCGTTGTATAGTTCACAGTTTTTACATTACCTAAATGCTGCCTTAACTAAAAGTGCAGATGTCTCCCAAAACTCATAAATGATACTGTCAAACCTTTAAAACCCTTAAAAACCCTTAAAAACCCTCCAGTGAAAACAAAATTAATTTGATATAATAATCTCCACTTGTGGTTGAGACAAAAGAAAAATGCATGTGAAATAAAGGCAGAATTCACTGTCAACCTGCCTCGACCACTTCTACTGCAGTCAAGAATTTCCTGTGCTTCTCCAAAGACTTGGAACAAAAGCCACATAGTGTGGGTGGGTAAGATAGTGATGAGAAAGTGACACCGTCCCCGGTTGCCCAAATTACCATACAAAAATGCTTTCACATAGTGTTGTTTCTCACGTTACAGAGATGACAGAACCACAAAGATGCAAGCTGTTGCTACACTGTATTGCTGTCTATAGGTAAAATGTTGGTGGAGAAAGTGTTAGGCCTATATGTGCTTGTTGCAACAGATTTGTTTCCCCCAAATGACCAAAGAGCAGATTCAAGAAGTATGATTTGTACTTCAGAAAATAGATACTGTAGTTTGAAAAATATATATCCAATTACATTTTCCTGTCACACTGATTTACACTACCGAGAAGTAGTGTAGTGTAAATCAGTGTGACACTGGATCGGTTCGCAACCGAGTGTGAAGCGGTTGGGATGAGGATCAGCACCTCTAAATCTGAGGCCATGGTTCTCAGCAGGAAACCGATGGAATGCCTTCTCCAGGTAGGGAATGAGTCCTTACCCCAAGTGAAGGAGTTCAAGTATCTTGGGGTTGTGTTCGCGAGTGAGGGGACAATGGAGCGGGAGATTGGTCGGAGAATCGGCGCAGCGGGTGCGGTATTGCATTCAATCTATCGCACCGTTGTGACGAAAAGAGAGCTTAGCCAGAAGGCAAAGCTCTCGATCTACCGGTCAGTTTTCGTTCCTACCCTCACCTATGGTCATGAAGGCTGGGTCATGACCGAAAGAACGAGATCCAGGGTACAAGCGGCTGAAATGGGTTTCCTCAGGAGGGTGGCTGGCGTCTCCCTTAGAGATAGGGTGAGAAGCTCACTCATCCGTGAGGAGCTCGGAGTAGAGCCGCTGCTCCTTTGCGTCGAAAGGAGCCAGTTGAGGTGGTTCGGGCATCTGGTAAGGATGCCCCCTGGGCGCCTCCCTAGGGAGGTGTTCCAGGCACGTCCAGCTGGGAGGAGGCCTCGGGGAAGACCCAGGACTAGGTGGAGGGATTATATCTCCAACCTGGCCTGGGAACGCCTCGGGATCCCCCAGTCGGAGCTGGTTAATGTTGCTCGGGAAAGGGAAGTTTGGGGTCCCCTGCTGGAGCTGCTCCCCCCGCGACCCGACACCGGATAAGCGGACGAAGATGGATGGATGGATGGACTGATTTACACATTTTCAAATCTTCTCTGGGGCTTCCAATTTAGGGCACAGGTGTGTGAATATTTTCTTCGAGGTAAATGCTAACATGCAAGTTTTGCTGCAGTGATATGTTTTATATTTAAGTGTCTCAGTGGCACATGAGGCTGGTTCTATTTATTTCACACTATTTATATGTTCCGCACCCTCTCTCATCTTTCCTGTCACTGTACGCTGTCAAACACTGAGGAAACACCACCAACAATAACAACTCCCCTCCCACTCTTCTTCTAGATAAAGCAGAGAAAGATTAAAAACATCCAAATGGTCCTAATGCCTTATAGTTTTTCCTCTGAAGGAAAAAAAATGGCAAAAAGACAATCTGACAGCCTTACATGGGGGAGTCCTGAGTAAACAAACACTGATCCAGAAAGCGCTGATCTAGCCTTTCCTGGGCTCCCTCGATGCAATCGCTCTCCTCCTCTCTTCATCTGTTCATTAAGGTCAACCTGATTTTTTTTGGTGAGAGTGGGGAGAGACGGTGAGGAAGAGGAGGAAGAAGAGATGTAAGAGGATTTTGAGCTAATTAGGGGAGTAGGAGGTGAGAGAAGAAACAGATGAGAGAGGGGGAAACAGAAAAGGAAAGATAAGGGGGGTAAAATTGGGGAAAAGGGAGAGAGAGCGAGAGAGAGAGAGAGAGTCACCGAAAAAGAAAGAGAGTGGGCAGGTGAATTTGCTCAGTTAGCTCCCCAGTGTTTAATATCACTCTCCCACTCTTTCTCTCTCCCACCTTTGCTGTCGTTCTCACCCTTACTTCCACCTCCCCATCCATTTATCCTCCTCTCCATCTCTCTTTAATATCCCCTATTTCTTCCCACTTCCTTCTCCCCCTCCATCCCTCTGCTCCTCTTTCTTTCTCTCTCTGTTTCTCTCAGTCGACTGATTTTCTCTGTTTCACACCTCTGCTATCAGAGGGGACTGGCCAGATGGATGCAGGTGTGTGTGTGTGTGTGTGTGTGTGTGTGTGTGTGTGTGTGTGTGTGTGTGTGTGTGTGTGTGTGTGTGTGTGTGTGTGTGTGTGTGTGTGTGTGTGTGTGTGTGTGTGTGTGTGTGTGTGTGTGTGTGTGTGCAAGTGAGGCAGGAAGAAGGCAGTGCTGCAGAGGCAGAAGAGCATGACTAATCCTCAGGACACACACACACACACACACACACACACACACACACACACACACACACACACACACACTCTCTGAAGTTGGCACGCTCATAAACACCACTTTCCCAGTGTTGTGCTGACCTGCCAGTGCACTTAGCTCATGCCCAGGTAATTTTTCATTCACATTGACCAGGTGCATAAAGATGGCAGCCTCTTGAAAAGGCAGTTTTCAATCCTTTCTGCCCATCCCAATGCAATTCCAGCATTTTGTCCAAACGTGCAAAGCAGACGTGAACACTGCCACTTTCAAAGATTCCGGTTTGGAGTTTTTATGAAATCCTAAAGATCAGTGCAGTTAGCAATTTCCTAATTACTAGTCTGTCTTTCTTTTTCTGACGAAATAGATATTGTGTTAGGAATAACTTCTGGGCAGTAGTGGAAAAAAATGTAAAGGGTGAGTAAAACCTTAGTCATCTCTGCTATACTGCATCGTGGGTGCAGTCAGTAAAGCCATGTGAGATATACACAACCTACCTTCCTACCTACATATTGTGCAGTACAAGGCTTGAGACTTGCTAATTCTCATCCACACCTCTTTATACAAGGCTGCAAACTGGACAGTGTATCCTGTGGATTTTGAGAGGTGGGTAATCAGTGAATATTACATCCCTAAATAATCCACAATAAACAGTTATAAAATAACGTATGATGTGTGTTCTTTTTCCGCAACCGCAGGGGTCAGAGTGGATTGTCAGAGTGATATACGGTCTGTATTGTGCGTATAGACCGTATAGCCTCTGGCCAGCATATTGTTTTTGTTTCTGTGTGCCCCACTCACTGGTTTAAAGAAGGTTGGGCTCAGATGGGAAAAGGTGATGTAACGTACTTCCAATCACCAATCAGGACTTAGAAACATTTGAATCAAAATATTTGGTAAGTTGTTTGCTTGTTTGCCAGGTTTCTGTCAATCAAACCACATCCACAGTTTGACTCAAGTAATAAACAAGCATGTTTTAGTCATAACTTTAACTCTGAGATTTCAAACCATACTTTCAGGGACTTTCATGTATACACTATCATCTACTTTACTACTACAACACGTTAGATACACTGTAACATGGTAACAGCTAAAAAGCCTTCTATCTACACTGAACAAAAATATTAACTTTTGTTTTTGCTCCTATTTTTTACAAATTAAAATTAAAGATCTAATAAGCCTCTTGCCTGTCACAATAATCTATCCACCTGACAGGTATGGCATATCAAGATGCTTCAGCATCATCAACAGTATTTCAACTGATGAAAAATGTGAACAATGATAAAGACATTACTGCGTGTCAGAGCTGTGCAGTTATCTCAAATTAATGTGCATCCCATAGCCAGACAGAGTCTGCATTCGCTAAGTCCATGGTAAAATATGGATGTTAATATTGAAATTGCATGGGCAGAAATGTTAGCACTGAAATGAGGGCCAGAGCTCCAGATGCATCCCAAACTTCTGACTGTGACATTTGGACACGTGGCTGCTCATATACCAACCATTCTGTGCACATTTGATCAAGTTAAATGTATTTTTAGCAGCATGGGCGTTAATCAAATACAAAATCTGATTGTAGTTTAGTTTATTTTTGTCACTCAGGTTATTTCAGTTCAGCTCGGTTTAGTTCGGTTTGGCTCGGCTCAGTTTGGTTCATTGTAGTTCTGTTCATCAGTGTGAATCAGTGCTGTTGATGTTGCTAAACTCATCTAGTTGTGAAGTGTAGCAGAATCAATTACACGGCTAGATGCTCCCAATTAGACTAGGCTGATCAATGTCAGCCAAGATCACTGCATAATCTCTCTCTCCTTCACACACACACACACACACAGACGCACACACACACACATACACACACAAACTGCATAGATGATTTGATAATTAAATCAATCTGAACAACTAGAGCTTCACTAATGAAGCAATGATCTCGGATGAAATTCATCTGGGGATCATTGAGGGAAAGAATGTGTGTGTGTGTGTGTGTGTGTGTGTGTGTGTGTGTGTGTGTGTGTGTGTGTGTGTGTGTGTGTGTGTGTGTGTGTGTGTGTGTGTGTGTGTGAGTGAGAGAGAGAGAGAGAGAAAAAAAAACAGATTGTTGTTTTGATTTTAGATGAGATAGCACTTTTTCCCATGCAAAGCATATTGAGAGACGGACAGTCAGACTGGTTAACTGGGATATATATTTTTAGAGGAGAAATCCCCTATCCTGTTGAATGTTCTCTAATGTGAGTTCACCTGAGAAAACCTTGTATACCCAAGGAAAGAGATATAATTTTGTCTTTCATTATGCAGCCTAATTTCCTTGTAGAACTTGATGAGAGTGCCAATTCAAGGCCACTGATGAAAATATAAAACACATCTTCTAACAAATGGGACATCCCAGATGAGGTCAGGGGTAATTAAAGAGGCGTGTGTCGACCTTCGCACAGCAGGAGGGCAACGACGCTTCTTGATGACTGCTGACACGTAAATTCATGGAACTGGTCTGGGTCGACCAAATGAGCCATCTCAATGTCTAGTGGACACTTGTCCCGAGTCAAACAAATCTTGTGAGATATACAGCACAGTACCTGTCCAGCTGATGCAGGTAACAGTATTTTTTACACACAAAAATAAATTGAAATTCAAACATCTACAATTCCATGACAAGTAGAAAAACTCCCAGATATTGTGATAATATCAACGATTGGCCTTGTGGTGAAAGTGTTTTGTTAAATAAACATCATCATGACATCCATTGCATGTCTGTCCATTGTGGATGAGGAATTCCTAAGGGGAGAGTGTGTCATTTGTTGTACAGATTGCAAAGGCCTTTGAGGCAAATGTGTGATTTGTGATGAAAAGAAATTGACTTGACTTGCAGAATTCATTTTTTCTTATTTTCTAACCCCGCAACCATCTCTCTACTACTCAAATCATCTTACAACCTCTTGTGGAGCTACCACCAGATTGCGATCCGCTGCCTTAATGGACTTAATTATAAAAATGTATCCAGCAGTGTCACTGCAAGCTCATGTTGTTGTGACCTGTAGATTAACGAAAGGTGGCAAGAAATTAATTCTCTTTTAAGTATGGCTTTTTGTTCATTGGTTGGACTTGTTGGTGACACTCAGTCTCTCTCTCTTTGTGGTGTGTGTGTGTGTGTGTGTGTGTGTGTGTGTGTGTGTGTGTGTGTGTGTGTGTGTGTGTGTGTGTGTGTGTGTGTGTGTGTGTGTGTGTGTGTGTGTGTGTGTGTGGTGCGCGCGTGCGTGCACATGCGTGTGCATGTGTGTATACTCTGATCTTAGCAGTGACAGTTTGATTAAGCCAACAGTGATGAAGTCACTCTGCTGCCTGGCTATGCTCCAACTCTGCGTGGTGCCTCCGGTGTGTGTGTTTGTGTGTGTGTGTGTGTGTGTGTGTGTGTCTGTCTGTTTACAAGCTTGTGTTAATTGCTAATCACCAACGTGTGGGTTTGCTTTCTTTAACATGCTGCTTTAGCCCAGAAAAAAACAATTCTGATTAATCACATGATCCGTCACCCCGGCGATATGATGATTAACGACATGATTCATCACCATGGCGATACGATGGAAATAAAGCCATTAATTCTACTGATCAGGTGACAGAGGGGTGGTGATGGGGGTGAACGAGACAGACAGGCAGGGTGTAACACAGGGAAATGTAAAGAGAGAGAAGGAGGGACAGATAGAGAGTATGAAATCTGAGAGAGTGTGTGACGACGGGAACAGAAAGAAAAAGAAGCATGGAGAATATGCGAAGAAGTGATAGAATGAAGAAAGAAATTGAGATTGAGGGAGATGATAAAATAAAATATAGGTAGACAAAGAAATAAAGGACTGGAGGATTTTAATTGGAAACGTCAGTCCCTCTCTCTACTCAGACTCAGGACAGGACGTCACATCGCTAACTCTGCAGACATGAAGGGAAAGAGAAATGGTGGAAATGTCATTTTTAACAGTAGACTGATCAAGTCAACCCCCTCAGACTCAAACAAGCTGCTTGTATCTTGGTGGTGTGCTCTTTAACTGCCTGCTGGCCTTGGGCTAATCATAGTGCCATAAGGTTTGGTAAAAAGCTTGGATTACGCTGAACAATATTTCACCAGTGACACTTAAAACATCTCAAAATAACATGTCCAAGAAAACGAGTGGTAACATGTAATTGAGTGAATGAATTTATAAAGTAAAGCATGTGCATTTTCATTAACTGCAGTTATATTACTCCAGCTGTGCCAATGTGTCGAAAATCACATTCAGTCACCCTTTTTTCAGTCAAAAATAATGTGTTTAAATTGTGCTTTTTAGATGTATTGTTAATCGGTTTTTTTATTATTTAAAAGAAAGAAAGTCAGTGTCTGTCTTGGATTGACAGCAAAGTAATAAAGCTGGTGTGTGTTGTTAGCCGTGGTATTAATGCGTGAGGACCACACTCACATCTAAACAGACCAAAGTGACATTTGCACTTGAATTTTTATTTGGTCTGGTATAAGTGCAGAGTGTCCCTGGCTGAACTGCATTTTTGCATGAAATAAGGTGACTTGATTAGACATCTGAATATTTGTTTAGTTGTATTTAATCTGCTGAAAGGACCAAAAGCTATTATCATGCTTTATTGGAAGTAGTAAAAATGCATTTTTGTATCTGATGAAACCTCTCCTGCATGACTGTAAATCCCTCCCTCTATTATTTAAAGTGAACATGCATGACCTGCATTTTGAAAATTCAGACACTGAATCCATAATAAATAAATGTACCACAGTGTCTGTGACTTACTGTGTGCAGAGTTTGAGTTGGATTTAGTGGATAGATGGTGTACATCCCAGACTAAATACAAGCGTTATCAAACATCAAAGAGTGTCAAAGAGTTTCATCAGAGCTGTTTTCAATGGAAACTTTCTCTCGGTCAAATGGGGAGTCATAGAGTTTCATTATTATTGGTTTTAGTGGGGTTTTACTATTCAGACCTAAATGATGCTGCCAAGAAGTGTTTATTGTGGAAATGTGTGTGTGTGTGTGTGTGTGTGTGTGTGTGTGTGTGTGTGTGTGTGTGTGTGTGTGTGTGTGTGTGTGTGTGTGTGTGTGTGTGTGTGTGTCTCCTGCTAGGTGTGGAAACACCAGTGTGCATCAATTTTTTCGATTTCGATTGTTTTTGGTGTTTTCTGACAGGTGGCTCTGGAAGGACAAGGGACCTCTGGGTGTCATGCTGCTCCTTCGGTGTGCGTGTGTTAGAAAGTGAGAGAGCAATATGAGTTGTGGTGTAATGTGCAACTGAACGTGGCAGGATGACATGTGTTCATGTCTGGCAGATCTCCTGTCTCCTGTGTTTATTTACACGTGCCTGTGTGTGTGTGTGAGACACACTATGTGTACAGCATGTTTGTGTGCTTGTGGTGTTATCACACCTGCCTCTACATCCCCCATTTATGTCTTTTTGTAGGGAGGCTGGTTTATTAGTTGTTATGCTTTCTCCTCTTGGACCTCAGAGACATACACCAAGTTTCTCTTGGAACACACGCACTTTGATCACAATACAAGTGTGTGTGTGTGTGTGTGTGTGTGCGTGTGTGCGTGCGTGTGTGTTTAGTACTTCTGATATGATGCAACACTAGTTTTTAAGGTCCAATAAACACTCGCTTGGGGTGCTAAAGCTTTAGCAGGCATCTTTGTGATCTAATTAAATACTGGACACACAGCACTGAAACTGCCATCAGCCCTTTTTGTTACACAACGGTAAGTTAATCAAGAGGCTCATTTGGTAAATAATCAGTGTTTGCCTTTGAACACACTTTGAACACAAAGAAGATTGTGGAGATAGAATCTGTTTTATTCGTCTCTAATTATTTTCCTCTTTTGTTATTCTCTTATCCTCCGGTGTTCGTTTTCTCCTCCCATCTTCTCTCTTTTCTTTTTCATTTCCTTTCATTTCAATTCTTTGATTCTATTCATTTCTCCTTTCCTATCAGCCTTCCTCTCTCCTACTCTCTTCTTTATTTTGTTTTCTCCTTTCTTTTCTTACCTCTCGTTTTTCCTCTCCTCGCATTTCATCTTTCCTTTCCTTTTCCTATCCTCTTTGTTCTTGTCCTTTTTTCTCCTCTGCTTTCCTTTTCATCATCTCTGTCATTGTTTCTTTGTAGTGCTATCTTAGGTCTGCTCCCCTGTCATATAGTCTTCATCACCACAGGCTCTGAGTGGTGGAACAGCTGGAGAAAATATTGCCAAATGCAAGCGAAACACTCTTATTGGGGAGTTTCTGAGTGTGTGTGTGTGTGTGTGTGTGTGTGTGTGTGTGTGTGTGTGTGTGTGTGAGAGAGAGAGAGAGAGAGAGAGAGAGAGAGAGAGAGAGAGAGAGAGAGAGAGACAGAGAGAGAGATAGAGAGAGAGAGAGAGAGAGAAAGAGAGAGAGAGAGCACTGACCCACTTTGTCTGCCATGCAGCAGGGGCTTGTGCAACAGAGCAGGATGTGCATTTTGCAACAGCAACAGTCTCCTGTGCACCGAACACAGCTTGTGTGTGTGTGTGTGTGTGTGTGTGTGTGTGTGTGTGTGTGTGTGTGTGTGTGTGTGTGTGTGTGTGCAGCCACAAAGATCAAGACCATCAAAAAATATATAGGCTACATTAGATTTGTTATTTGGTGTGTTTTTGATCTTTTCTTGATTATACATCCATTTGTCAATAAAGCAGTGATAAAGCAGTGATTGCTGTATTTGCACTGACATGACATTTACATACTTTATCAGCCAATGTAGCTTTAGCATTTCAATAGCTCACATTACATATATTTTTTACTTTTAATCCTTTATATTGGTTTTTCTAATTCTTATTTTCACTCTTATTGAATTGTTATTCTTTGTTGCATCTCAGCTTTTTAGCCCAGCCTCAAGAATATGCTGCTCTACATTTTTACTACAAATATTGTGTGAATCTGTATGCAGCATGCAACAGTTAATGAATTCTTGATATCCCAGCATAACTAATATAATAATCAACATGTTATAGTATCATTCAGGTTGGTTTTAGTGTCAGTGTTGAGGCAGGCAGAGGCATGACACAGCATGATGCAGCTGCACTTAGGTGGTTTAACTGAAAAAATGTCTTTAATATTTAAAGTTGCTGCTACAGTTTGTGAAAATAAATGATTTAACACTCACAGTGCCATCTTGTATGTGATCACACTTTCTTCATGCTCCCCTCACTCAGTTATTCTCAATGTCTCCATCTTTCTCTCAAAATGTGCTTCATTGGCATAATGAGTGCCAAAGTACAGTACATAAAAATACATTTAGGAACCACCATTTACTTTTAATACTATGGAAGCCCATTTCTTTACCTGGAGGTAAAAAAAAACTTTGGCCTAACATTGACCAAAGGTGTTTTTTTTTATAAAGATATGTTTTAAGGCTTTTTTTTAAATCACACCTAACTTTTACTTATTTTCCTCTTCCTGGTGCGAATGCATTTGAACAGATATTGATGCATAGCAAAATTCAACATCTACAAGTAGTACAGTACATGCATATAAGGAACATAAATACACACATAATTCACCCATACACATACTGTATAGAAATACATGCACATTTGCATACATGCATGGATTATTGTACTGAATGAATACACATACATTCACAAAGTTACTGTGTAATTCTGTGTGTTGCACTTAGTCAATTAAACATGTGATTACAGGTTTACCACTTACTTGTGATAATAGTACCAAAGCGATAAACACAAACTGTAATAAAGGAGTTTACAAGTCAAAGTTTCTCCTCTCTTCTCTTCTCTTCTCTTCTCTTCTCTTCTCTTCTCTTCTCTTCTCTTCTCTTCTCTCTCTTCCACTCCAGTAATGGTAGCATCATGTATATTCTATGAGAGATAAAAATCAGAGGGGAGAAACAATAGGCCAGTTGGGGTGACATTGTGTGTGTATGTGTGTTTGTGTATGTGTGTGTGTGTGTGAGAGAGAGAGAGAGAGAGAGAGAAGAGAGAAGAGAGAGCGAGCATGGAGTCAAACAGACGGCTAATGGTTTCCTTTAATAAACCAGTGTACCACTCTCGGATGATTCGCCTTTACACACACGCAAACAGACAGTCATGACTAAGATTAGCCTGAGGATTAACACAACAGGAGAGGAGAGAAGAGGAGAGGAGAGGAGAGGAGAGGAGAGGGAGGAGGAGAGGAGAGGAGAGGAGAGGAGAGGAGAGGAGAGGAGAGAAGAGGAGAGGAGAGGAGAGGAGAGGAGAGGTTGGACAGGCAATCAAAATACTTTGAGCTGTAATTTCACATCCTTGCATCATTCATCTCTCCTGTCCAGGGAGCTGTGCGTGTGCGTGTGCACGTGCACGTGCGTGTGCGTGCATGTGTGTTATTTTGTTACTCACATGTAATCATATTCATGCATGTGTGTGCAAGCACTTTTATATTTGTTTTGTGCACACCTGTTTTGCGGACATCCCTTATAGTCTTTTCTAACACCCCATCATTATTTCCTAGGTGGTCTCTTTCTCTCTCCCCCATCCCTCAACACCTGTAAAATTTTAAATCTTTTTTTATCTTTCTTTTTTATTTCGTTGTTCTTATTTTTATTTCTCGTGTGCATAACTTCCACTCTGATTTTCCTTTCCAAGTTGTTTGATCATATTGTTAAAATCAGGGATAGCAGATTTCTTATGTGTAACGTGGTATTACATTACAATAAATATTTATAATATTGGGTATATTTAGCCTAATGGCTAGACAGCTACTAGCATTGGCTGGATTCAATTAAATTATACATGATTATGAAGGTTGTCAGCTAACCACTGAAAAAAATGATCATGTTTGTTTACAGTAACCTGTGTTGGTTTTTATTTTTATTATTCCATTCCCTCTCTGACATGCACTATAACAGCCTGTGCTGTGATGCTGTCTAAGGGCTTATGGTTTTCATGTCATTAATTATCAATAAAGACGAGAGATAACTGTGCACAACATGAGGAAAAGGACATTTTATTAGAGGCTGTAGAGTAAACAGCTGTCCAAAAACATTCCTTTAAATAGAAAAACAGTTTCATAGATTCAATATTTACAATGTTTCTCCCTGAATTTGACTTTAAAAGATGCTCCTGAACCTAAATAAACAAGTACACAAATACTACTACTCAACAAGACAACAACAACAACAACACACACACACACACACACACACACACACACACACACAACTTTTATCTCAACACACTGTGTCATTAAATGAAGATTTAAAACTGTTTAGTTTATTATTTATCACAGTTTATTTATCTATCTTTATGTCAATATAAGGAGGGGGTGGATGGGTGTTTGAAAATGAAGCATTCTGAATTGTGCTGTTCAGGTAAATTAGACAACCGTTTCTCATATGTGCTCTCCAGAGGAAGCTGCAATATTGTCTGTCACAATAGCTTAGCTAGCTTATTACAGCTATAGCTTTATTGATCCACACCCACACACACACACACACACACACACACACACACACACACACACACACACACACACACAGGTATGTGCTTGCGTCTTGCACTGAGAGACACAACACCTGACCAAAGTACTGCTCAGGAGCACAGAAAGACACACAACCATGCTGTGTGCGACATGTTGAAATGCAGATACACACACACACACACACACACACACACACACACACACACACACACACACACACACACACACACACACACACACACACTGGGTCATTAAGGACTCCTACCAGTATGTCCTGTAAGCAGTTTAGTTCCCTTGTGGAACGGTAATATACCGCTGTGTTTGTGTGTGTGTGTGTGTGTGTGTGTGTGTGTACGTGTAGGTGTGTGTGCGTGTCGTTGTGTCAGCTGTTTTGTGCCTCATAAGCCAGAGTTACAGTTTCTTAGTTGGCTTGGGAACAGTTTTTAGCTAGCTTAGGGATGAGGACATGCTGAAAAATCATTAACAGGAAATTGGTTAAAGGGAGAGCTCAGGTTTGGGTTAGGTTTTGGGTTAGGTCTTTACTTCCTGTGTGCTGCTTTAACAGTAATTTGTTTATACTACTTTAGATCATTCTCCTGATTCCTTTATCATGTTTTAATCATTTAAAAAAAAAACATTTTTAGTTTTAAAGTGCCCATATTATGCTCATTTTCAGGTTCATAATTGTATTTTGAGATTGTACCAGAATAGGTTTACATGGTTTAATTTTCAAAAAACACCATATTTTTGTTGTACTGCACATTGTTGCAGCTCCTCCTTTGATCCTGTGTGTTGAGCTCTCTGTTTTAGCTACAGAGTGAGGCATCACACTTCTATCCCATCTTTGTTGGGAGTCGCACATGTGCAGTAGCTAGGTAAGGACTACTAGCCAGAAGCTAGCGCTGCTAGCGGTTAGCCACCTCGTTCTCAATGGCAAAACACTATAGAACTACTTACATGTCCCTCGTCTGCAGGTATTCCACACAAAGTTGGAAGTGTGCCCTCGTTTAGAAGAAGTCTCCTGGCTAATCCTGCCTTGTGCTGACCAAAGTTGGAGAAACAGCTAGCTGATGTGGTATTAGCTAAAGTGGTTAGCACACACCAAATGTTTCGGCCAATGACGTAGACGGCCCTGCCGATTTTGACCAGCTCACCCGGAGACTGAAGGCAGGATACATTCAGAAACCCGTATCTCACTCAAAACAGCATGGATGTTTTTTTCCAAGTTTGTATGCGTGTGGAAGCACCAGAGACACAAAATAACACCCCCAAATCTTTTTTCATAATATGGGCACTTTAATCACCAGTCATATCTTTTTCTTATTACAGTATTTTATTCTAATCTACTGCTTATGTTTCTTCTTCTTGTGCACTTGAGGTTACTAGATTCACAAATCCTGATTTAACAAACGTTGTTAGAAGTTACAGTTAGTCATACGCGAGGGATGCTGTGTTACTAATAATTTGACTGGGGCTAAAGCTGCATAAATGTATTTATCTTAAATAACTTTATCCAATGCAAATATTCACCCAGTATAAAGGACTGATTCTCTTACTTTTCTGACAAAATCAAATATTTTTTATTTCTCCCGTCTCTCAAAAATCGTCTTTTTTTGTGGATACCATACTTCATATCAAGGACGTGAATTAAAAAATACATAAAATACATATATTTCTAATCAATTAGTAGATGCATTTACTAACATGGGTCTCTTAAGTGCATTTCTGCCTAAAGGTGACACAATTTTATAATTTCATTCAGTTTAGACAGTGACCTGAAGGTGCACCAAAAATGATAAAAATGTTTACTTTAGATGAGTTTCTCTCTGCTTAGAGCAGTTTTACATACGTCTAAAAGACTCTGGTGCAATATGAAGTGATAGGAGGAGAGGAAAAGTAGGTCCGTGGTGCTGCAATGCTCCTTAAAAAAAGAAAGAAAGAAAAGCTGACGGGGCAGAAAAGGTAGTACTCTGATCCATATTCATATTTCCATTCATTTTACTGAGAACTCTATCCAACTGTTGATTTACTTTGAAGAATCACTAGTTCGTTTTCAGGATGGTGTGCAGTTGGTTTTTTCTTTTCATAATTATACAGTTATTTTACAGGGTTTTCCTGTGGCTGTGTGTGTGTGTGTGTGTGTGTGTGTGTGTGTGTGTGTGTGTGTGTGTGTGTGTGTGTGTGTGTGTGTGTGTGTGTGTGTGTGTGTGTGTGTGTGTGTGTGTGTGTGTGTGTGTGTGTGCCTCCTGCAAAAATTACACATTCAGTTGACTGTAAGAGCTCGTTTTTCATTAACCTTTATTTGTCTGGGTTAAGATGGTTGAGCATTTAATTTAATTTAATTTAGTACTATCTTTGATTGCACTAGCACATGCGCAGTAGCTCAGATGTAGATCATGTCAGCTAGTTAACTCTAGAGACAGTAAAAGAGAGCCTGTTTCTCCAACTTTGGTCAGTTACAAGGCAGGATTAGCTGGGAGACTTCTAAATGAGGGCGCACATGTAAGTAGTTCTTTTGTAGATTATGATGAACTTGTGTGTGTTGTAGCAGTGCTTTGCTATTGAGAATGACGTAGCATGCTAGCGTTAGCATTAATTAACGCTACGAGCTAACGGTTGTGGTTAGCCAGCTCATTTCGGACTGTGACGTCACAGTCCGAGCCGATTTTGAACAGCTCTCTAGGAGACTGAAGGCAGGACACATTCAGAAACCGTATCTCACTCAAAACAGCATGGATGGATTTTTTTCAAAGTTTGTATGTGTGTGGAAGCACCAGAGACACAAAAGAACACCCCAAATCCCAGAAAAAGTGTTTTTTTCATAATATGGGCACTTTAAAGCTTTAGTGCGTAACTTTTGTATATTAATGAATGTCCGTTACATTAAAACCATTGCCAAATGAGTTGATACAAAACTAATTGAGACTATCAGCTCCACACAACTCTCTCTGTATTTCTCAGTATGGCTATGTTCAGAAGATTGTGTCGTCCGGCGACTTTTGCATGCAGAAACTCGAGTGAAGATAATTACCTCTTCTGAAGAGTCCATCATGTGTTCTCCTTCGCTACCAGCAACTGCTTGGAGGAGGGGTGGAACCGCGTACGCGATTACAGAAGGCTTGTATCATGTGGATGCAACAACAGTGGTGTTGTCATTACTTAGAATTCCTCATGGGGGTGACAGAAACTACGCACTATAGCTATAAAGATATTAAACCAATTATTGGCAACCAGGTAGTTAGCTGGCGATTTTGTTCTGCTTCCTCCTAAGTTTATTTAGTTCATGTGTGCATTCCTTTACAGAAAACTTTGCACAGACAGTCCTAATGTGTTAAAAAGTGATTTAAAAACATGACTTTTACTCAGTTGTATTATTGTTTTCATAATCAAAGAGAAGTTTTTAGTGTAACGTGAACCAAAAAACTGGTGTAACTTGTTAACTATCTGTTCCCGGGCCTTTGGAGTAACTAGTAAGTCTGAACTGTAGCTAGTAAGCTAGTTAGCCAGATGCTTGCATCTTATGTTAGGGCAAATACATTGAACACACTGTTTAGTCTTTTAGTCTTCAGATTGGCTCGCAGTTGAATGGTGTGCAGGGAAATATTTGACCTAAATGCTGTAAAACGTTGCAGCTTTACGCAATTATATGGGATTCACATCCATATTTTATCTCAATTCTACAGAGATACAGCTTAAACATACAAAACAAACAGCCAGTTATTCTTTTTTAAGCACATACCCAAATATACATTCCTGCTGACTCATCATGAATCAAAACGCTGCCGTGGCCTCCAAAGGAAACAGTGACCGCAGGAGCCACAGTGCTTTTTCTTCTGAGCAGATCAATATCATTGTAATGAATTGTACTCAAACACACACAAGTATTTTTCATTATTTCCATTCCCGTGTTGCTTTTTGAAGTGTAACAGTGTCTACCAGAGAGCTAATTTATCTGCTCTAATGGGAAGAAACCCCCAACACAGAAACATGTTCAATGTTCTCCACTGATTTGAGTGATTTGAGTGGGTTTGTGCAAGGTTAAAAGGAAAGAGTCGGAGAGGCATTGGTGTGTGTCTGAGAGAGAGAGAGAGAGAGAGAGAGAGAAAGAGAGAGAGTGTGTGTCATGTGCAGAATCAGCAAAGTGTGTGTATGTGCAGGTGTTTTCACAGGTGTGTGTGTGTGTGTGTGTGTGTGTGTGTGTGTGTGTGTTAGAGGAGGCCCGAAGAGATGTAGCAGCAGTTCCCTGCTTCTTTCCGTTGCTTCCTTAAAAAATCAATTCCAGCTGCTGCAGAGCTTCTTTCTGCTCCTCCTGTCCTTTCTCTTTCGCCCTCTTACAATTTCTCCTCTCTCTCCTTTCATCCATATTCATTCTCTCTGTCCTTGATTTTGACAAAAATATCCTGAAACAGCCAGAAAAACAATATGTAACAACATTACATAACATTTTCTTCTACAAACAAAAAGAGCATCAGTTAGTGTTTTAGTCATTGATCTCAAAGACAAAAGTGCAACTGGAAGCCAGTTTACAGCAATCATGTGTATTGAACATGGCACTGATCATATCTATGCCTCAGGAAAACTACATGTAGACCTGATGGTTTTCTTCCTGAAGGTAGAAACACAAGTCTATGAAAATACCTATACAGGCTTTTCACATTTTGTTGCAAACTGAACAACAGATCCCACTGAACTTTTTAAAGGAGTAGGCTACTCCACTGATTTAGCGTTGCATTCCTATAACATACTCCGACTCATGATGGACAGTTTAAAACAACAAGTATTAACGTTGATGCAGCAGGACCAGATATTTCCTCTTTTTTATTCCACACATTCCTCTGCTTTGTCAAAATCAACATTACCCACAACGTAGTCTGGATCAACATTTCCCGGATAATGTTTGGACGATGTGTGTTGACGTTGTCTAACTCCGATCTCTTTGGGATTCAACCAACTTCAAGCTAGCAAGCTACACGCTGAAAATTATTTGAAGAAAATTTGGATCGTGCAACAAGGCAGGCCTGCTTGGTACTTTCAGGGAATGACTGTAAAGATTTACAAAGAATAAGTGTACAGCATTCACAATGTAACTGGGACGTTTTGGGACCTATTGGCGGGGATTGCTATGGACGAAGTGCACACAGTGATACACTGGTAAGAGCAAATTACATTTAACCATGTATCTAGCTAATTTAAATAGCTCATATTACTGTATTGTGTGAACAGTTAACTTCATTTAATATTGTATGTGGCGTTTTCTTTTGCAGGGTGCAAATGTTCCACCACAACAAGACCGTCTCTGTGACCGGAGCGATTATGATTGGTTTAAAGAAAAGTGTTTTTTTTTCTCCTATCCTGAAATGTATGTGTGGAGGAGCCACACCTTATTTTGCAGCTCTGTGGAGATAGTTCTGGGAATGCGAGACTACCCAAAATGCAACTAGACCATTTGCAGTTCACAAAACTTGACAGTCTGACCCTGATTGCGACCTATACTTTATTAGACCCATCTTGCACAGTCTGCCATGCAATGAACTTGTAAGATTGTTTTTATTTGCATTCTGTATTTACCTTTAGAGACATTTTACTAACAACAAACTAAAATTGTTTCTAAATAGACCCCAATCTTACTTTTTTGTTTTCAATTCAATTCAATTCAATTTTATTTATAATATCAAATCATAACAAGTTATCTCAAAACACTTTACTTTACTATAGAGTAGGTTTAGACCACACTCTATAATATACAAAGACCCAACAATTCCAGGGATTCACAAGACACACAAGAGCAAGCATTTAGTGCAACATTGGTGAGGAAAAACTCTTTTAGGCAGAAACCTTGAGTGGTGAGGAAAACTTCCTCAGACAGACCAAGGCTCTTGGTGGGCAGTTCTCTGCCTAATTTTCACATGTACAACAGCATCTGATGGAAACCCACATTAATTCTTATTTTCTCATCTGGAAATTTGGCTAAAATGTGTGCTGAATTTTGATGGAAGCTTGTTTTAACTTTCTGTTGCTGCGATTTCTGACTTTGCTGAGTAACAGTTGCTACAGAAATCCTCCATTTAAATAGACCTTAAAAAACAACAATAAAAATATGTGGCAACATGTTTGACTGTGTGTCTATTTAAATCTGACTTTTGCTGCTGCCTAAGAGTCAAGTCCCACTGCAGGCTGCTTCTTGATCAAAGATCAGAGGTCACAAAAGCTTCCTCGTTAATCTGTGTCCAAATGTTTTTGACAGGCAGCAGGAAATTGGACCTAGGGGAATATTGGAAGACAGTTGCTGCACAATGTAGCACATCAAGGTGAGAAGAAAAGTCAGCGGGGGATAATTTATGAATCAGTAGGATGTGGTAATGGCAGATAGATTCACAGACATGACCTGGATGATGGAGCAATATACGTTTTACTATTTGAATAAATTGTAACTGACAAATGTAATTTTTTTTTCTTTCTTGCATTTATCAAGCTATTTAAGAGGCAATTTAGATCCCAATGAAGTCCATTCTTTCTATGCACGCACGCACACACGCACGCACGCACGCACGCACGCACGCACGCACACACGCGCGCACACACACACACACACACACACACACACACACACACACACACACACACACACACACACACACACACACACACAGTAATGTGTATTGGCAACATACATCTTCATTAGTGTCCGGTCATATCTCTGTTCTTCTCACACTTTGTGCCTTCAGTTTCTTTGTTTCCCCTCATGAATGTTAAAATCGTTCTGAGTATTAACACTCTGTCATATTTAGACATAATTACCGAGAGACGCTCAGAGGATTGTTTAGTCATTTTCCAGTAAATCATGGTTATACTTGCTTAACCTCACAAAGGAAACATTCTTCAGAGAGAGAGAGAGAGAGAGAGAAAGAAAGACAGAGAGAGACAGAGACAGACAGACAGACAGACAGAGAGGCCCAAAATGACAAATAAGTCTCTTTTTACATTTTATTGTAATGACTAAAATTTATGGCAACAATTTTTCCAGACTGATGCGGAGTGTAAAGGCAGATAGCTCGGACACAAAATGAAAGAAGATCTCTGTAAATATGATCTTTCAAATGATCTGATGACAAAAACCTCTAAAACATAATGTAAAAGTCCATATATATTGAAAAATACCCTTCATTTTATTGCCGTGGTCCACTGTCAATCCCTATTTTAATACTTTCTCAAGCAATTTCCCCAACTTAATAATTTTCCATGGAGAATGCATTAAAATTCATTCAACCATTGATGAGATATTTGATTTAAAACTACAAATGTCAACCCAGATGTAAAATTACTGTCAGGGTTCAATAAAATTATTACAATTAATCCTGAGGGGAGCACATATTTCTTTACTAAATTTCATGCCAATCCATCTAATAGCTGCAAAGACATTTCATTCCAAACCACACGTCAAGCTGTTGGTGGTTCTGGAGGAAAGGTCATGGGATCTCCAAAGTCAGTAGCATTCATCACTTGGAAACCGTGAATTGTGTATATATATATATATATATTGAAAATATATATATATATATATATATATATATATATATATATATGTATGTATGTATATCCAATAATCCAATCATTTCCCACTAGAATTGAATTTCTGACAGAGGGGAGAAAGCTCTTAGAAAACAGATTTTAGATATCATAAAGGGAAACTCAGGAACATACAACTATTAAATTAATTTAAATAAACATAAAACTGCAGAATGAACTAAACATATCCAAATCATTATGAGTTATCTGCAGGAGTAGGGGCTTGGTTGACCTCAGTATTTCTAACTAGTATTTCTGAAAGAGAGGCAGCTTACCTGATAGATCCAACAGGTAAAGAGCTATCATGCTGCAAAATACTTTGATAATAACATTTGTAGTTGCTCCATTATTGATCTTCCAGCAATTCAAAATGCAAATAAGCTCCTGTAAAAAAAAAAAAAAAAAAAATATATATATATATATTTTCCAATTTTGGAATTGGAAAATGAGTTTTGAAAGTTATTGTTATTGAAGAACAACTCTATCAGCCCCATTCCATTATTTATATTCCAGTTTTTTTGCTTTTTGGCCTTTCCCCTGTAAATATTCAGCTCACGCTGTTCGTCTGAATGTTTTGACATCTCACTCCTGAGTTGTTTTGCCTTCGAGACAGAGTGATTTGATAACAATCACAATGACCCCGGTGAATAAGTTCAAGTAGTTTGATGAAATCTGTTACATTCAGTCATTCTTCTCCACTGCCTCTTTGTTTTTATGAAGACCTCCTCGGATACTGTTTAATCAGAAGCGGCTGTATTTAGCAGCCATTTATCAACACAATGCTGTCTCCTACTGTTCACACATTTCCTCTTTATCCCAGTAAAATGTCGTGAACTGAGTTTAGATTTCTCTTGGATCGGGTCTTTACTCAGTCATCCAAAGGCTAACTAGCTAATTAGATCTCAGGCTACCGCTGTGTTTGCCCTCAGGAAGGCAGCGGCTTACTGTATTACCAGGGAGTGAGTGCAGATTTTTGGGCAATGAATGTTTGACTGTGTGTAAGTCTGTGTCAACGTGTACATGAATGCCTTCCTGCATGGATAGCACTGTGAACTACAACCGATATACATGTAGTTTAATTAACAATTCTCTGAAAGTTTTAACAAAAACTAAACATGATCATCTGGCAGATATGTTGTAGTGGATTACATTATATTGTATAGGTTTACCTAATAAAGTGGCCAGGGAGCTTAATATAATAGTCAAATGACTTAGTTGCTTACAGTATTTTTCCGGTGGACCTGGGAGATGATAATCAGTGAAGTGGACAAAACCATAATGTGCACCATTCTATGTAGCTTCTGCCAAACTCATTTATGAGCAACATCATATAATGTTTTACAGTGTGGGTTAGCATATATGCAAAACATAGCCACATTTATGTTTTTGCCACAACAACATCATCTACTGTACTTTAAATTATAACAACAAATAATTTAGTTAATGCTTGTTTGTAAACTGAGGTTGAATTGGATGTTGTTCAGTCAGTTTATTAATCATAATGATGTAATAATAATCCATTCTAGAATTAAAACTCAGGTCTAGAATTTAGAGCTCCATCATGATGCGTGAGTGTGTTCACATTCTCTCTCTTGACTGAAAAAACTTGTTTAGACTCATGAGATAACCCCCAAACTGAGAAAAAGCTCTCATATTTAGAAAATCAAGATGAGCGAGCTAGGCAAATCACACAAGTCAAACTTAGTGTTTAATGATCTCCGTCTGGAGGGAGAATTTTGCGATGCAGTCATCAAAGTCGAGGACTTCGAATTTCAAATCCACAGGATCGTCCTCTGTAAATGCAGCCCGTACTTCCTGTAAGTTAGTTATTTGATATCACAGGGAAACTGATGCATTTATATTGTTCAAATGAGCCAGTTGACAACAGTAAATAATGAGAGCGTCTAAGAGACCGACCAATCACAATACGTAATGAGTTAAATTGTTTCATGGAGCATTTGTGATAAAACAACGTTGACATATAGAAGACAGGATATTAAACAGCTGATGGACACCTAAATCAAAATACAGAACATATTTTAAAGGATAATTAAAATTTCAAGTTTAGTAATGGTGCAGGTCTCCTGTCACATAGTCAGTATAGTTTCAGATATCATGTGAAATTTGTCACTTATCATTCAAAACTCAATGCTATACTTTACCTCATTCCAGATGTCAGGAAAGACCCTAAATGTACCCATACTAATATAATATGTGTGCCATTCAGTGCATTGGGTTAATCAGTGCTGTGGTTTAAAGATGTGTGTATATTGGGAAAGACCCTTTGTATCAACCATATTTCACTGTAGCTGCTGTTTTGAAAAGTGCTACAATAAGTTTTTAGTATTGTTCTCAGTGTGAATATGAGAAGAAAAAGCTGAATTTGGTTCATTTTCAATCCTATGCTGTGATTTCAACTTGACCCACAGAGCTCTCTTCAGACGTTGGTCAACCCCAGACAAAAAGGTCTTTGACATACCCGGCCTATCTCCTGACATGATGCAGCTCATCATTGAGTTTGCATACACCGGCTCTGTTTCTGTGACAGAGGACAACGCACAGGAGCTGCTGCTTGCAGCCGATCAGCTCAATGTAATGGACATTGTGCAAATTGGCTGTGAATTCCTGGGGGAGCAGCTATGCCCAAAGAACTGCATCGGCATTTTTCAGTTCACCAACATTTGTTTCTCCTCCGAACTGCAGCACAAGGCCTACCGCTGTATTATTGATCACTTTGAGGAGGTTGTTTTCTCTGAAGAGTTCCTGCAGCTCTCTGTGCAGGAACTCACTGACATCCTTGATAGAGACGACCTCAATGTGAGAAAAGAGAGTGCTGTGTATGAGTCCATCCTTCGCTGGATCACCCACGTGCCTGAAAAACGAAAAGGACACATCACTGTACTCTTGTCTAAGGTACTGTATGAACTTTCTGTCACTACATTTAGTTTATATTTACATCTTCAGCATTTGGCTGACTGCAACCATAATCAATACTGTAAGGCCACCTGCGCACTATTATTGGCTGGGGACTTTACACCCAGTGCCCACAGGCTAATGCCCAGAAACATCCTGAACACAGCAAAATAAAGAGAAAATACAGGCAGAGGGCATTGGCTCTGCAGATATAGACACTGTCAACACACATTTAGTGGTTCAAGTAATGATTGCTAGGGGATTGTTTTTGTAGTCTATACATGTATTTGAAGTCTATGCATTGTATTTCTTTAAAGATCCCATGACATGGTGGTCTTTGGATGCTTTTATATAGACCTTAGTGGTCCCCTAATACTGTATCTGAAGTCTCTTTCCCGAAATTCAGCCTTGGTGCAGAATTACAGCCACTAGAGCCACAATGTGTTTTTCTTAGTATGTGCCATTTCTGTGTCTGTAACTATTGAGGAGGAGAGAGGGGGGGCAAGGTAGAGAGTGGTGGTGTGGCCTTGATCAACTGCCACTTTGCTCGTTTGAAAGCCGTGATGTCTCTCTCTCATGGGCGGGCCAAATTCTCTGGGCGGGCAAAGCAGAGGCAGAGCAGGATACTCAGGGCTCGGTTTACACCTATCGCCATTTCTAGCCACTGGGGGACCATAGGCAGGCTGGGGGAACTCATATTAATGTTAAAAAACCTCATAAAGTGACATTTTCATGCCATGGGATCTTTAAGAAAATCCTACTCGTTCTGCCTACTCAAAACTTTGGTAGGCAGGATAAAAGGGTGAATTTCAGTCTCAGTTAAAATAATTGTAAAATGGCAACAGAGGTCTTGACACTGGACTCAAGTACAACAGTTAAATACAAAAAATATGTCCTGTTTTTTTCTGTGTAGGTCCGGCTGGCCTTGACAGGTATGGACTACATGAGGATTAACGTTATGTCCAATCAGCTGGTCAATAGCAACACTGAGTGTCATCTTATGGTCAAAGAAGCCATTGAGACCATATGTCACAACACAACATCCTCTGTGTCTGGGCTCTGCAACCCTCTCTCTCGTCCTCGCCTGCCTAATGCCATCATGTTGGCCATTGGAGGCTGGAGTGGCGGTGATCCGACTAACGGCATTGAAGCATACGATATCCGCGCTGACTACTGGATCAATGTGACGAACGATCACGAGCGTCCTCGCGCCTATCACGGCACTGCTTTCCTTAATGGGAATGTCTACTGTGTTGGTGGCTTTGACAGGGTGGAGCATTTTAACAGTGTGCGCCGGTTTGACCTGAGCACACACTTCTGGCATGAGGTGGCCTCTATGTACTACCGCCGCTGCTATGTGAGCGTCACTGTGCTGAACGGGTGCATTTATGCCATGGGAGGTTATGATGGGCATACACGACTTAACACTGCAGAGCGCTACAAGCCCGAGAACAACCAATGGAGTCTTATTGCACCCATGACAGAGCACAGGAGCGACGCCAGCTGCACAACACTCCACAACAAGGTGGGAATAAATCAGAGAGTAACAGAGAGTATGCTAGTGACTGGAACATTGCTGATTTGATTTTTTTTACCTGTTTGAAACAAGACCGTAATGATCACACTGGAGAGAGAACCAAACTGTAAGATAAAAGTTGAGTTTCACAATTAGTTTTTGACCTTTTGCATTTGTGTTGAAGTAAATTGAATATATGTCCATATAGTCTCAGACTAAAGGTCCTCAGCAACCTATATCTGAAGAATTTATGATTTGTGCATTGAAGTGTTGACAGTAGGATTAACCAGTGTTGGGAGTAACGCGTTACAAAAGTAACGCAATTACAGTAATGTATTCCTTTTTGCTGTAACGCAGTAATATAACGCATTACTAATTAAATTTCGGTAATATTATTACCCGTTACAATCTCAGTAACGCGAGTTACAACACATTTTAACGCAACATTTTTTAAGAATTTCCCAGCACCGCAAAGCATTTGTTAACAGGAAAAAAAAGCCGTGAGTATTATTTCATAACATCTGTGTCCCAACAGGTGACGGTACGTCAGCGCGGACAGCAGTGTGTCCGAGCCGCTGAGAGATTTAAACATGTCGGGAATTAATGTTTAGGCTTGCTTACACGTGAATCATTGCAGTTTATCAGCCGTGGAGAGTAACTATGCCTGTAGTGGAATGGCTTGACGACCAAAAACGCTTGTCTTTTACTGTGACCATTTACTGTTCAATATGTTTCTCTCATGAACGGTAATAATTATTACAGATGCAGTTTTACAAACAAGAAAGTGAGCAACTTAGCTTGACGGACATGTTGCATCCATAGACAGTATTTGTTGCATCAACAACATGCATAACAGTTGCATCTCAGTAAGCTAGCAAGAGTACACAAGGTACACAACCGACAACTTCCGTGTAGGCTACTTCAAAATAAAAGCACTTCCTGTGACGGTTCGCAGTAAAACTAAATTACTGTTAAACAAATAAGGTTGTGGACCTTTTCACATATCAGCTGTAAATCAAGTACTGTAAATAATGTAAATAGGGAGTTTTAATCACACCATAATTGACAATTTCCTTTAGACTGTTTTAAACTAACATGAATTTCTTATTCAAGTGCTTTAAACAAACATTTTACAACAATGCCGTAGTATACTTCAATACAACTGTAAGGTACTTTTAATTGAGTATTTTCATTTTCTCCTACTTGCCTATTGTACATTTTACTTATCTGTTTTTTATAGCTTTAGTTACTTTGCATATTCATATTAATTATACAAAATATTATGAATAATCTGTGATGTATTAAAGTGGATAAAGATGAGACTTTATTGATCCAGTGGTGAAATTCACAAGCTAGCTGCCAAGTCAAACTTCCGCTGTTATTTTGGTGAAAGTAACTCAAAAGTAATGCAAAAGTAGTGTAACACATTACAATTCAGAGACAGTAATATTGTAATATAACTAATTACTCTCAAATGACAGTAACTAGTAATCTATAATGTATTACATTTTGGAAGTAACTTGCCCAACACTGGGATTAACCCTATACTATAGTACATTTGTGTGAGGATGGTGTGGAAAATTCAACATGTTAAACATTTATGGAACTATTTAATACATGTATGGCAAATTTATCTGTCCAATTTATTTTTCAGTTAGAAGATTAGATTCTTTAATAGATGCTGGGTCTCAGCTGTAATTCACTAATTATCTTGCTATAGTGTAGGAATCTTGATGTATTATGTATTACCAGTTGAAGCTAAGAGAAGTGTTAAATTACTCCTGTTAATGCCCCTCCTGTTCTCCCCAGGTTTACATTTGTGGCGGTTTCAATGGGAACGAGTGCCTGCAAACAGCTGAATGTTACAGCCCAGAGACCAACCAGTGGACAATAATCGGCCCAATGAACTGCCGGCGCAGTGGAATTGGTGTCATTGCATACGCAGACCATGTCTATGCAGTAAGTACATGAAACACTGCTGACGCTTATATAACTCACAAACTGTAATGTGTAAAGAGATTTGGTTGCCTGTTTTTTTTTTTTTTAACTCAGAGAAACTTTGTGTTCTTTGTTGCGACTGTGTTGAGAAACTTGTTCAACCTCCATTTCAACTTTATTTTACTTTTCCTCCCAAAGGTTGGTGGCTTTGATGGCAACACCCGTCTACGCAGCGCTGAGGCCTACAACCCCCAGACCAACACCTGGCTCGAAGTGTCCTCCATGTTGACCCCCCGCAGCAACTTTGGCATCGAAGTGCTCGATGATCAGCTCTTTGCTGTCGGGGGCTTCAATGGCTACACCACCTCCTATAACGTCGAGTCCTATGACGCAACCACTGATGAGTGGTCTGAGGCCTGTGACATGGAGATTTTCCGCAGCGCCCTGAGCTGCTGTGTGGTGTACGGACTCCCCAACATGGCCGATTACGTTGTCCCTCGTGACGCCCTGCTGCGTTTACATGCAGAAGATGAGACTGTGGAGTCTGTGGAGTCAGGAGAGTCCGTCTAACAGAGTACTGCCCTGTGCCACCATCCATCCTGGCAAGACTTTAACGTAAAGTAATGGAATAAATGTCCACATGCATCCAACTGCTGTTACTCCAGTGTTTCCTTTAACTTATCAGTTTGTGTGAGTTTGAAAGTTGTATGCTATGTGAGGAGGGTGCTGTGTCTAACCTGCAGACACAGGGATTGCAACAATAACCCCTCAGTATGATAAAATGTCCCGCACCCTACCTGCGCCCAGTTGTCCCCCATAAAATCAAGGATAGGCTCAATGTTGTTAGCAGGCTCATTTTTTAACGTGGAAAAGTGTTTATTTTATGAGGTAACCAAACTACAAAATGAAATGTTATCTGGTATGCAAGTCTGTCTGTCTGTGAGCCAGGCCTTAGTTTTGTCATTTTCAATCACCATATATGGTTGCTACGCAGCAGTCGAGTACTGGTCAACAGCTAACTAACTAGTGGACAGCAAACAGTAGTCAGAACCCCTAAGTTATAGGCTACTTTAAATACGTTATTAATATTTTAATCACCTTAATCAGGATCCATGAGAATTCAGAGTTGAGCAGGAGCTTGTTCTGTCTGTAAACTTTTAACGTTAGCTAACTTTAGTTGGCCAAGTCCTGATAAAAAGAGAATTACTATCTCACCCTACTTTTTACCCATATGCTTTTGGAATATCTAAAAAGTTGCACTCCTTTAATGTAATTGAAATTGTGTGTTTTGTCTAATATAATATGTCTAATATCAGTTGTCACCTCATTTCATTAGTCTTTTGTAGCACCGGTTGGGTATACATATCCCCCTTGAAAGGAGCAGTGACCTCCCTAGAAAAGTGCTAAGGGGCCAGTTTGACCTCCTCCCGGACAACCCCGGCTCAAACACATAATAGTGCATCACTGACTGACACAGAGAGAGATAAATCAGAGTGGGGAACTAAAAGAAATATGGAAGGAAAAAAGAACAGAGTGATGCAGAAAGAAAGAGGGAGAGAATATAAGTTGGTGATGTTACATGACTTTCTGGCTGATGTCAAGGACTGGATGTTCCACAATCTCCTCCAACTAAATTTGGACAAAACTGGGATTATTCAGGGGGAAGAAAAGCTTGAATGACTTCATTCTGTCCTTCTCTATTTTGCCGCATGCCGCATTTCTCCCTTCGCTTAATCGCTCACTTCCTCTCTTTCCCTCCTTTCTATTCTCCCTTTTTTGTCTTTCTCTTTATCTCACAGACAAAGCATTTGTTGCTTGTTTTTGGGCAGAGTCACCTTGAGTGTGTTGTCTTGTCTTGTGTTTTTTTGGACAGTGTAGTATGAATGTGTACATAGTGGACATACATTGATATGTATTTGTTTTTATATCAGCGGAGGGGAATAAACCATTTTCCTCTTCATTCACTTAAAGCATGACTGGACTCTTTATTTTGGTGTGTTGGTGTTTGTGGTGATGTGCCTCAGAAAGTGTAACATTTCTCAGTTTATCTCTGAAAGTAATGGCTTTTTGGATTTCACACTTTCACACTCTGTCATAAATTTTTTTTTTCCAATTACATTTTCAATATCAATTTGCTTTTTAACATTTGTAAATACATACATAAGTGTTACTTGACTATGAGTAGGGAGATTACCAGAGCAACTTTTACATAAAACTGTTCGATTTCAAACATGATGCTGCAAAAATTTTATCTTTGTGACGCATTGCGGTCTACAGTAGACCTACATGTCTGAAAGGGGTGCGTGTGTGTGTCCTGAGAAGATGTAAGGTCTTATACAAATTCAGGCTGACAATCCCAACTGTTACATCGCCCACACACATTGGGGAGGAGTCCTGACATGCACAAAGCTGAGGTTTAAAATAATTATAAGCTAAAGTTGTTTGGCTGATGGTCGATGTTCTAAAAGCCCTGTGCAATACAACTTTAATAGCACTGGCAACAGGGTACACACATACACACACACACAAACACACACACACACAGACACACAGACACACACTCTGATTTCTCTGTCTCCTCCACGTTCTGTCTCTGTTTCTCCTTTGTCTGTTTGCCTGTTCCATAGCCGAGGGCTAACAGTAAAATACAGCTTGTCACTCATAAAAGCAGTGAAAAACACACAACCTGTTATTTTTCTATGTGAGTAACTGTCAGCGAACTGACAAACGACACAGGATTAGTTCTTCACCGACACAGATCATGACATCAACAGTGTGTGTATTTATGCTTGTGTATGTGAGAAGATGTATATTTCATTGTGTGTGTGTGTGTGTATGTGTCCTACGTATTGTGTAATTTGTATATATTACTCTAAGCTGAAGATACTGTACTATGGTGTGTGCCACGTGTTTATATGTGTGTGAGGTAGAAAGAGGGAGTGTGTGTGTGTTTTGTGTTGTGTGTGTGTGTGTGTGTGTGTGTGTGTGTGTGTGTGTGTGTGTGTGTGTGTGTGTGTGTGTGTGTGTGTGTGTGTGTGCAGCGCCTCAGGGCTTTGTTTTGTACTGGTGCAATAAAAGACACATTAGAGAAAGAGAGCGATTACAGAAAAAAACATTATCACCCATAAATGGTGGTTTTTTTCTCTCACAGAAAAAAAAAACCAATAAATATGTGTGGGTGTGAGAGCCAACAGAGCAGAGTTTCACATGATGCATCTGCTTGGAAATCCTGAAAATACAACGATTTACAGAAACATAAATTTTTTAAGGAGTTCTACATACAGTTTATTGTAAGATATGAGGTAAAACAAAAATTTTTGAATGTACCGATCAATATCCTGCAACAGCTGTGACACACTGTCGGTCGCATCGGACAAGGAAAAAAAAATATCAGAGGAAGTCTGTAAAGACTGATCTGGATGATGACTAAAGAAAGAAGAAGAGGAGGCTGGTGGTTTAAAGATAAGGGAGGGACGATAGAGAAAGCGAGGGTTTGTGGTGTGTGTATTAAGGTAGAGGGTGGAATCAATTTCATGCTTAACACCTGTCTCACCCTTACAGTTTGTGTGTGTGTGTGTGTGTGTGTGTGTGTGTGTGTGTGCGTGCGCGAGGATGGAGGTGTCTCACCCTTACAGTTTGTGTGTGTGTGTGTGTGTGTGTGTGTGTGTGTGTATGTGTGTGTGTGTGTGTGTGTGTGTGTGTGTGTGTGTGTGCGTGCGTGCGCGAGGATGGACAGACAATACTTTGCCAATTGGAAAGGATTCAATTTATAACCAATCTATCGTCTGCCTTCCTCTCTTTCTCTGTCTCTTTTCACACACACACACACACACACACACACACACACACACACACACACACACACACACACTAACACAACAAGACAGCTCTTACACTCTCTCTTGACCTCTATATGACCTTTGTCTGTTTCCTCTTACCTGTGTGTCAGTCATATGACATCACACTGCTCTGCTTTAGCTCACAGTTAACATCCTGTTCACCATCCAAACGTTGCACTGGAGGAAATATCTTTTCCCCCCAAGTGCACTATGAAATATTACAGTCCAAGCTGAGATGATGACTGAGGAGTTTGCCAATAAAGTCAGACTGAGGATGAACATCACAGGCAAAGAACAGAGAAGAAGAATTCTGGTTTTATTACAACTTCAGGGTTATTTTCATGTTTCTGAACATCATGTCATATGGCAACATCACTATACATCACTATAAAGAAGTAAGACAGGGCAAGAAACCCGAGCAGTCAGGCATTCAGACAGATTTAAATGAACCCACAGGTTAGAAAATGGTCAGATGGTTGTAACCATTATCATGTTAAAATGGATGTATTAGGAAAACTGGATACTGGCTGCCCAGTCATTACTGTAAAAAATAGCTGTTTTCCTATTTGTTGTCCAGCCCACTGCACATGTGCATTATTTCTCTCGCTCCAAACCTGTCAGCTCATCCCCTAGCCTTTACATTGAGATGATGTCACAAACATAAAACTATAGGTTTTATAGGCTTTAAAGGAAATTTTCATTTTTCATTTTCAGGTTGATACTTGTATTTTGGGTTTCTACTAGAACATGTTTACACACTTTAATGTTAAAAAAAGATAATATTTTTCTCATACTGTCTGTCTGAATATACCTGTATTTACCCTTAGTCTGAAACGCTCCATTTAGCGTCTGTCTCTTTGAGCCCCTCTTCTGAAAAGCCCAGTCATGTCTGATTGGCTTGGGAGAAAAATATGGCACACCTTTGTAAAGGTAGTTCTCAAGCTGTGGGGGAGAAACTCAGATGGGGGGGGCGGCCTGCATGTGACATGGGAAGGGGAGTCAAATCTAAATGGCTGGTTGAATCCCATGTTTTTTTTCTGAGCCTAGGCAGCCCACAAAAAAAAAAACTGGGTTGTCTTCTTTCACAGTTATGTACATCACAGAGTTAGAGCTACTGACTTGCTGCAGTTGTGCGCACACATTTTTCCTGTGAAATTAATGATTATTGCAAACATTTTTGATTTTACTTTCCACTTAACCTAAAAATAGAGTGTCTATTGGTCTTGTCTTATCATCTGACAGCTCATTCCTTTTTTACCACTGCTAATTCTGTTTATCTGTTGCATGTCTGTGCAAAAGTAGGAATCCCACCTTTGTTGCTCTTCCTGAACTTTGCCACTTTTCCCCCATTTTTCCTGATTCAAAGAGTGTCAAGTGATACACAAACCTTATTATGTGATATGTATGTGTTGTGCTGCTGACGCTGTTAACTGAGCTTTTTTTCCCCATACTGTACTCAAAACAAATCCCACTGACTCTTGTCATGTGACCATTGAAGTGGAGTGAACTGAACTGTAAAGCCCCCTAAGACTGTGATTATGGGCTATATAAACAAAACTGACTTCACTTTAACTTGACTTATCTTGCTCGTGGACTTTGTCATAGCAATGTCTCCATGTTCTCAGATCTCAGCAATCATAACTGACAGAAATGATGGTCCAATCTACGAAAAAAAAAGACCCAAATTAAAATAACAATATCATTATTTCATAATACTTTAATATAATGCAACTTTAGAGACAAATGATCTTGCATTGCTGCACTCACTGAGGTGTTAGTAGTATATGCACACTCTGTGCCTGGTAGGAAAGGTGCCTGCAGGATTTCCTCATCCTCCAAGCCGCAGCAGACTTGCACCCAGGGAAAGACTCCTCTATTCAGGCCGTCTGTGCAACAGCCTCCTCTGACAACCCGCGAGGTCAAACCACTGTCACTCACAGTGATAGAGAGAGAGAGAGAGAGAGAGAGAGAGAGAGAGAGAGCAAAGTGAATATACAGAGGAGAGATAAATAGAGAAAGAGAGTGAAAAGAAAGGGCACATACAGAAGGGAAGTGGTAGGAGAAGAGATGAGAATCCAAATGAATCTTCTTTACCCAACGGACAGACTGTCAAGTTCTGTGTGTGTGTGTGTGTGTGTGTGTGTGTGTGTGTGTGTGTGTGTGTGTGTGTGTGTGTGTCTAACCTACTAATTGAAATGCGATGAGGTGTGAAACACCCTTTTAAAAGACCTATCACCATGTGTAAAGCTAAAGGTGTGTGTTTGGGGGGTTACACGTGAATGTGTGTGTGCAATGCAGATCAACTTCTTTTGAGCATAGATACAATAAAGTGTGTGTGTGTGTGTGTGTGTGTGTGTGTGTGTGTGTGTGTGTGTGTGTGTGTGTGTGTGTGTGTGTGTGTGTGTGTGTGTGTGTGTGTGCTTGTTTGTTTGTTTGTGAGTGAGTGAGTTAAATGCAAATGTGTGAATGTCATACTCAAGTAGGGATATACCTGTTTGCATGCAACAGGAAAGTAGCAATCAAATTAATTTGTGAAACAAAAGTGTGTTTGTGTGAGTGAAACAAATATGTATTACACACAAGGGAATGTGCATGTTTGTCCAGGTGCACAACAATAAACCGTGAAAGCTTGGTACTCCTGTGGATGTGTGTGTGTGTGTGTGTGTGTGTGTGTGTGTGTGTGTGAGAGAGAGAGAGAGAGAGAGAGAGAAAGAGAGAGAGAGAGAGAGAAGAGAGAGAGAGATAGAATGTGAATCTGACTGTGAGTGTATGTGTATAATTTCATTTTGCTGTCTCAGCCTCTTGTTAGGAAGCCATTTAGAGCTCAGGTTCAGTTTCGTCAGGGCCTCCTGACACTTTTTTCCTCCTCACTGCCTCTGACTCCCAGCATCTTTTCTCCATCTCTGTCTTATTATGTCTGTCTCTTCCTCTTTCTGTCTTCTCTCCTCTCACCCTCTATTCTGTCTTTCTCTCCTCTCTGTACTTGGTTACTGCACTACACAATCTTTTACCATGCTTTATTGGTAATGTGCTTTATTGGATATGTGTGTATGTATGCACCAATTGCCAAAGCAAATTCCACGTAGGGTGTCTACTGTGGCAGTAAATTCCTTTCTGATTCTGATGGATAAAATGTTTAAGTTGGAAAATGGACAAAAACACTGATCTTATGTGTTTCTGGCTAACGTATGCAGGATATTAAATAAAGCAGATATAACACCAGTCATTGCAGGTTTTTCCTATGCATCCTGTATGTTAAGTTTTCACTTATCAGTGGGAATATTTTGGTTAATTATGAACACACTTTTTGAAAATATTCAGTTACAGCGCAGTCCTCTAGGAGCATGTGTGTTCATGAGTATGTGTTTGTGTGCTATTTACTAAACACTAAACGTGGGTTTGGAGTAAATGTTGCGGCATTGCTTAAAATGTATTTTCATCTGTATGTTTGTGAGTATGAGTGAGTTTATGTCCATGCTTGCCTACCTACAGACTTTGTGCTGCAGGTGTTTGCATATAGATATTCATGTGAGTGAGTGTGTGTGTGTATAAGAAGCCCTCTATATGTTCCCTATCAGATTGGTGAACCGTGATATTACACTCTAAGCTTATATGCATATTCATCCATTTGCCCACACACTGGAAGTCACTTGCCCTCTAAGGCCCTATTAAAACTACACTGTGATATTTTCAGGCAAAAATATCCATACTTTTAAAGAAAAATATGCATACAGATTTTTTCACAGGGGTACATGTCCCAAAGCTGGAAGGTGTCACAGCAGTTGTGCCTGCACAAATTACGAGTTCAAGACATACATTTTTATCTCTTATTGATTGCATTTTTACCTCTGCACCTTAAACTGAATAATTATCAAAGTTTCACCGTAGATCTTAAATTGTGCAAATACGAACCTGAAGTCATATCATTCGTCTGTCAAAACAGTTGCAACAAATCAAAGTTTCAAGAAGCATACACATCGGTTTGAAAAGAGCTGGGACACATGAAACCAATACAATGACAATAGGCAGCACTCATTTGTACCCAACATAAAAATATCCCGAGGTAACGTTTCTTATAAGTCTGCTAAAATTTCAACAAAATACATAATTTGCAATTGCCTTCCAAAATGATACATGTAAAAAAAATTTGGATATGACGCCCTTATCTGCAGGACGCCCACATTTGACAGGGCTGTCCAAAACCGTTACAAATCACTGTTTCAAATTTCTTTTTTTATCTGATACCACCATGTCTATGGTTTCGTTTGATATAGGCACAAAATAAACCTGTTTGGCAGGAAACAGAAAGCAGAGAGTGTGCTCCTGTTTTGTTGATCCCTCTATCCGCCCCTTATGTCTTCCTTCTGTGGACTTTGTGGCACTATAATAAGGTCACCCAACCTCCTTCTTTGCTCCTGATGGACAAGGGGCATTCTGTTGTTTTTCTTGAGAGTACAGTTCAAACATTTCTGGAGGCAAGCATTTCCAAAAAAAAGCAGTTCAGATTATTAAGCAGTTCAGATTATTTGCTATGACAGGTCCAATATATATATATATATATATATATATATATATATATATATATATATATATATATATATATATATATATATATATATATGTCTTATTAGTAGGCTTATGGTGCTCACTGTATAGGTTCGAGTTTCACAGCCCTTTATGAATGATTTAAGGTGAAAACTACTTAGGAGACAGTGTATGAACCATTAATACCCTTCACCTGCTGAAGGCTAGAAGGTCAGACATCAAGGGAAACAGAAATTAGCATATTTAAATGCTTTGGAGCAATACATAAAATATTCTCTATGTGTGGTTTTTCTTTCTGATCTTTTTCTTTCTTTGGTCTGTCTTATGCATACAGACAAAGTCATTTTTATTTGGAAATATCATTTGGTTTGGTTATTAGGTTTCTGACTGCGTGAAATGAAGTTATTGTGTCACAGCACCCATTCTTCCAGTTCAAAATGTTGTGAAATTAAGTCAGTTGAGGACTTCATTTTAATGTGGTATTCTAATGATTTAATGAGAGTTTTGAGAGTGTAAGAGTTTACGGCCCAGCAACATGCTTTGAACTAATCGCTAATGTCAGAGTGCCAACATGCTCACAATAACAATGCTAACATGTTGATGTTTAGCTGGTATAATGTTTACCATGTTCATCATGTTAGTTTAGTCTAGTTTGGAGTGCTACCATACCAACATTTGCTAATTAGCACTGAACACAAAGTACGGTTGAGGCTAGTGGGAATGTCATTATTTTGGCAGGTATTTAGTCATAAACCAAAATATTGGACAAATTAAAAATGTTGACCTGATGATGGTGACCATGATGACATCACTGTGACATCATCAGGGTTAATTTCTCGGATTTGACAAAGCTCCCCACAAAAGACATCATACAGATGTTTTCACTGGCTGAGTAGGACTCTTGAGAATGAGTAAACTGACCTTTTTGTGTAAAATCAATAGAGTGACCCTTTACAGAAAGCATTTATAACTATGTATGTTAGCATCTGCTATACAAAAGCCATAAAGTCATTCACTTACAAAAGAGCCCTTCAATGCAGCAAGCTCTATGGTAATGATTAATTATTAGCATATTGATAAATCATCATGCTATGAAATAGTACATAAACAGTAATAATAAAATAATTTGTATAAGTTTAATACATTTAGTTTTTGGCCCCTGTGCTTTTATTACTCAGTAAATGGTTAATTGGTGTTTTGTTAAATATTCATTACGATGATTTGCCTTCAGCATAAAAAAGTACAACTGATTATCGTTCACAAGGCCCTTGCTCTCTCTCTCTCTCTCTCTCTCTCTCTCTCTCTCTCTCACCCTTGTTTTACCCTCTGGTGACTGTGCATAGGTCAAAATCTGCAAGTGACATCATTGCACTCTAGAAAAAAGTATGTGTGTGTGTGTGTGTGTGTGTGTGTGTGTGTGTGTGTGTGTGTGTGCGTGTGTGTGTGCGTGTGTGTGTGTTTGTGTGATTTTACTGTATTTGCTAATTTGGTGTCTTATATATGAACAGGGAAGCTGATGCCAGGGCAATGTCCTTAACCCCTTGTGACATAATGTGTGTATGTGCACGTCTTAATGTGTATGTATATGTATGTGTATTAAATAAAACCATTTTTAACATGCAGTTCAATGTTTTAGCAAAAATCCATTAAGGTTATAAATATGGACGTGAAAGCAATTCTGGATACAATATATTAAACTAAATGTATGGTATGTTATTGATGTAATACAGGTAATGAGATAACACTCTGTAATATGTGGTTATACAAAACCTTTAAAACCATATATGTTATTGACACCAACTCTACAGTAACAGAGAAAGCTTTTACAATAAGCACCATAGGCAAAAGCAAAACAAAAGGCCTGTATTGTGCAGCATGTGGGCACAAAATGGCACCCCTTATATACAGTGAATGTGTACTATATGAAACACATAAGTTGCAAAACATAATGAGTTGCTGCCACCACAAATTGATTAAAGAGAACTTTCAATTGAATTAAGCGTGTGCATATTTTCTTGAAGTGCAAGTGTGATTTCAATCAATTGGATTGGAAAAAAAAGGAGAACTGTAAGACACCAGAGATTACAGCCATTCCCAGGCATAATGTGTCTTGATTTATTGTAATTCCTTTTCACTGAGCAGCTTGTTTTCCCAAACAGAATTTGGCTAAGATTCAAAAATTTTCACTCAAAGTATGATAAACCATCGTTATTTAGTTCAGTTTTCCCTGTGTTTTTTATTTATTTTTTTTTTTTTTTTTGCCATACATGATGTTGCTGCATATTTAGTCTCTAAATATTTGCTTGTTTATAGGTACGTGGATGTGTTTGTCTTTGCATGTGGTGTGTGTGTGTGAAAAGAAGCCTTTGTATCAGTGTCAACTGGTGGTTTAAAACTCCTGTTAAACTACAAGTTGGTATTTTAGTTTATGTTATTGTTAACAAGGCAGAGTCTACAGCCATGCTAGCTGCTCTTAGGCAGCTGGCTTCATCATACAACAACACCACAATAGCTTTAACTCCAAAGTAAAGTTAGCATCACTAACCATCACTCTGCTCTTAACAATGATTAGTATTAAAGATGGTCTCCATAACACTGTAACATAGATCACTATTGGCCACATGGAGGATCCCATTGACTGTGATTGGCCACCATCTGCCAGTACTTTACCTCTAAAGATTAATGACCTTCTATTATAAGGTGATTGATTTTCTCCTATTGCTACTAAAAATATTGATTTTCTTATATTGCCTTTGGTTCACTAATGATACTAGTTCTAATATTCACTGGACCTGAAAAAGGGCTTTCTAGCTATAATAGCTACAGTCAATATATATGTGTGTGTGTGTGTGTGTGTGTGTGTGTGTGTGTGTGTGTGTGTGTGTGTGTGTTTTGTACAATCAAATCCATACTAGCATTATTTCACTTTGTTATACTCTACATTACATTACAGCAGTCTGAACCAGTATGGATCTACTGTAACAGATGGAGCATCACAGTTGAGTTTAATCGAAAAGGAAATACATTTAAAAAAAAAAGAAATGTTGTGAACACAGAGTTGTACCTACACAACCACTACTTGTTGACATCTACAGCTGAAGAGTGCACTACTACATCTTCTGACCTCATATATTTATCCTTTAAACACAACTATCTAACAAGACACACTAAGAAATGCATTTAATATCACCCAAATGTTGAACACATTTCATCCAACTCACTGTTGCAGTATGTGTCCACTGTGTTAGTGGCGTTGTTAACAGGTTAGGTGTTAACCAAATGAATTCTGACATTATTGTAGGAATTCTGCATTGCATTGTCTTAAAGCAGTGCAGAATGTAAACAAAGGGAAATATCTCCAACTACAGTAAGTCCCTGGTTACCTTACTAGCAATGTTGGCATGGCAACCTTTTCTTTGTCTAATCAGATTGTTCAGCTAAAATGTTAGTCATTAAAGAGATGTTTTGTTGATTTAAATCCAGTTCTGTGTAATGGCAGGGCTAGTCTCGCATTGCCAGACCTTCCTCCACAGCACTGCGGACGAAAGTTTGGCTAGTCCACACAGCATTGGGACACACAGGATGGGAGAAAAACGTGCTCTGGTTTATTAGCATTTCTTTAAACTAGGGCTGTCAATCGATTAAAAAAAATTAACTAATTCATTGCACAATTTGCTGTAATTAATCGCGATTAATCGCTTTTTTAAATTAAGACTGAAAGCTTGTAATAATGGATATTTAAATGCTAAATCACTTAACTTTGCAAATATGAAGAAAAAAACAAACAAGGAAAGGTTCTGCTAAGTTCAGAATGTTTAATATCTTTCAGAACAACAGCAGCAACAATTTGGCTTAGTCCTGCTGAAGGCTGCTGGAAACGGCTAGAAACTGTCTGACTTGAGAGCAGATTTTTGTCACCGTCCCCGGCTGCTGTCGCCTGCTCTCGTCTACTTTACAAGCGAGGCGCAGTTCATCTCCAACGAGCCTATGTTCAGTCGCCGGCAGGGCAGTCAATGGTCGGGACTCACCTGGAAATGGCGAGCGGAATGAGGTGACTAGTCTCTCAAAATCTGACGAAAATCTTTTAAACTGACCTTTGTTGAGCTGAAATGAAGACAGATTCAGCAACTGCAAGGCCTTTTTCTCGCTTAAAATGTTTTCAGAAACATGTTTCAGTGAACTATTTTAGTACAATATGAGATCGTATTCTGAACGGCCGCCATGACAGTTTGGCTCTCAATATCCGGAGAAAACAAACCCATGTGACGCGTTCGTCCAATCAGCTGCCGGTTTTCATTACTTGGGCAACAATACAGAGTAGCGCCGCCTGCTGTTGTGTAGACGTATTAAGTTTCTCAGCCGCCGCATGAATTAAACAAAAACAGCTGCGTTAATTTTGTTAATTTATTTTAACGAGTTAAATATTAAAAAATTAACGCAAAAATTAACGCAAAAATTAACGCGTTCATTTTGACAGCCCTACTTTAAACCAATCACAATTGTCTTGGGTGGTGCTGTGCGCCGAGTGCAATAACGGTCCATCCATCCATCCATCTTCGTCCGCTTATCCGGTGTCGGGTCGCGGGGGGAGCAGCTCCAGCAGGGGACCCCAAACTTCCCTTTCCCGAGCAACATTAACCAGCTCCGACTGGGGATCGAGGCGTTCCCAGGCCAGGTTGGAGATATAATCCCTCCACCTAGTCCTGGGTCTTCCCCGAGGCCTCCTCCCAGCTGGACGTGCCTGGAACACCTCCCTAGGGAGGCGCCCAGGGGGCATCCTTACCAGATGCCCGAACCACCTCAACTGGCTCCTTTCGACGCAAAGGAGCAGCGGCTCTACTCCGAGCTCCTCACGGATGACTGAGCTTCTCACCCTATCTCTAAGGGAGACGCCAGCCACCCTCCTGAGGAAACCCATTTCAGCCGCTTGTACCCTGGATCTCGTTCTTTCGGTCATGACCCAGCCTTCATGACCATAGGTGAGGGTAGGAACGAAAACTGACCGGTAGATCGAGAGCTTTGCCTTCTGGCTAAGCTCTCTTTTCGTCACAACGGTGCGATAGATTGAATGCAATACCGCACCCGCTGCGCCGATTCTCCGACCAATCTCCCGCTCCATTGTCCCCTCACTCGCGAACACAACCCCAAGGTACTTGAACTCCTTCACTTGGGGTAAGGACTCATTCCCTACCTGGAGAAGGCATTCCATCGGTTTCCTGCTGAGAACCATGGCCTCAGATTTAGAGGTGCTGATCCTCATCCCAACCGCTTCACACTCGGTTGCGAACCGATCCAGTGAGTGCTGAAGGTCGCAGGCCGATGATGAGATCCCCAGCCCACCAAACTGCAACCCCTCCCCACCCCGACTACGCCTCGATATCCTGTCCATAAATACTACAAACAGGATTGGTGACAAAGCGCAGCCCTGGCGGAGGCCAACCCTCACCTGAAACGAGTCCGACTTACTACCGAGAACCCGGACACAGCTCTCGCTTTGGTTGTACAGAGATTGGATGGCCCTGAGAAGAGACCCCCTCACCCCATACTCCCGCAGCACCTCCCACAGTATCTCCCGGGGGACCCGGTCATACGCCTTCTCCAAATCCACAAAACACATGTAGACCGGTTGGGCATACTCCCAGGCTCCCTCCAGGATCCTTGCGAGAGTGAAGAGCTGGTCCAATAACGGTGCCTTTGCAAAATAGCCTCAAGAAGGAACTTGTTTTTGGTGGAACATGTTCTTGTTCAAAAGATGTTTTAGTCAATAAAACTCAGATTTGACGGATAGTCTAGATATCTGTCTCGATTTACCCTGCAGAGATTTGAGGAGCAGTTAACCATAGTCTTCATAAATCCACCAGAGTTTAGAATGCCAACACAAAGACAGCAGAAGGTGAGGGAAATCCAGCCAAAAATGAGGGACATCCAGGGGATTTTCCGGTGGCACCAGAGCAATCCAGTAAATGTATCGTTGTCGATATAGACTATGGCAGGGCCAACACATTCTCACTCCCAGCGCGTCAAAAAGCAGCGCTTGGTCAGGTGCCTTTGGCGTTTGTAACTGACACAAAAAGTCTCCTTTAGTGTCCAGCCCTTTGGTGTAATTTTAAGATGCTCTTGGTCTAGACTCTTGGCATCACTTTTTGACGCTCTGGGTTGGGACGTACGTTAAACTGACTTGCAGCACAAGAACGGGTTAGGTTTAGGAAAAGATTGTGGGTGGGGTTACAAAAATTTCACTGACACATGGGTAAAGAACAGGACACAAACCCCGGTCTCCTGGGTGAAAGTCCTCTGTTGTTTGACTCATCCACCAACCAACCTGCCTGATTATGTAGATTTTCGGTCTTTTATACTACTCGTAATGTCGCTCTTACTGTAATACCATGTAATCTTACAGCGCTGCGGCCAAGCTACTGCTATGCCCGGTGCGTTCCATACAAATGCTAAAGGGTGATTTCTGTGTCGGTATATGATGCTGACAGCCACTGACCAAGCCGAGCAGCGGAGATCTGCCAAGAGCCGCCAGATGATGTGAGATGCGTCACAAAGGTCCACTGAGATCTCGGCGGACCTTGGCTGTTCCGAGCTCCATGCACTGGCGCCACGGAGGGAAACCAAACACAGTTCATCTAAACACACTGCCCAAACAAAGATGACACAGAGATAGATTAAGATCAGCAGAGTATCCCTTTAATAAAAAAAACAAATAGGTAGGTAAATGCTTGTTACCACTAAAACATATTAATGGTGATTGCTTTTGAAGGGTGCATTGAAAAAAAAGGCATCTCAACACATGAAATTTTTAAACTAGTTTTTATTTAGGAAGTGAAACAAAATGCCCAGTGTTGTCTTTGTGCTTTACATTGTTTCAAACCGCCACAAGAGGTCCCAAAAAACCTCCAAGGAAGAACTTAAAACAAAGCAGGAAGCTCCAGAAAAATTCATCACCATCACCATCACCATCATCATCATCAACATCATCATCATCGTCACTGTCACTCTATACTATACAGATCTGTAGAAATAATCGGACTCCAAAGTCAAATCCGTGCTTATTTACAAAGCCTCTTTCCGGAAAATAGTCGAGTTTTCATTCACTCTTAAAAAAGGTGTGGTGAAGATGCTGCCACGCGAATATGTTGAAAAATGACACAACGTGTAATAAAGGTGTCCTTTAATACCTTGTGTCATTTTAAAGCATGTTTCCATGTGTTATTTAAGGACAACTCAGCCTGTGTTATTTCAGCATCTTTGTTGTTGTTTTTACCTTTAATTCATCATAGTAGAAAAAGGAGAAAGAGGTTATTTCTACATACAAGGCATTGTCTACCTGAATCTAAACTCTTTCATTGTGCTACTATCTTTGAACAAAAAAAAGTTGTAAGATATAATTCGTAACAGGAAGTGCTTTTATATAAGAATAGGTAAACTAGCTTGTGGCTATAGTAGGCTACAGTAGTTCATAGTAGAATCTAAGTGTTTGTTGATGCACTCTGGTGCTGAAATATTGACCAAATGTCTTCTCTTCTTTTTCAACAATCCTTATAATTGCATTGGGGATCACCACAACGACCTCACAACAGCCAGAGATGATGGAAATAAAAAACAACCTGAAATTGTGCAGGCGGTTTGATGAGTGTTGTTTACTCCAGAGGCCTCATATGTGGTGAGTTGTGAATTAACATCTTGTGTAGAGCCAGAACAGTTTTTTTTTATGGGATTCAAACTGAGAAGAGAGCACATATCTTTTGGGATTTTGACCCAATCATAGGAGGAAATTTCATCTTTATCACTGATTAAAACCTCACAAGGGACCTGCTCAATGACTACTGAGGGTCTAAGAGCTTCACATTTAGCACCTGCTGTTGCAAAACTCTCAATGGTTCTTGTTCTAGGTTTGTGTTTTCATCCATGTTTCAGCACCAGAGGCCTATGGTAGTACCTTCTACTTTCTACAATATTTTAGAATAATAATACGAGGCAGGCAGTGCATAAACCATGTACAAAAAGACCCGTCCCGACCCAACCCTGAGCCCTCCACCTAAGAGAGTCGTGCCATCTGTGTGAATCCTTGGAAGCACCAATAACTCCTCATGCTTAGCTTGTTTACAAGCTAATGATGCCAAGATAGACTTATAACTAGGAGGCAATTGTTTTAAATAATATTACATACTAAATTAGCAGAGATTGGAAAACTGACTCTCAGTTCTCGCTAATTTAAACTGTTCAAAAACTTCACAATCACAGAAGTCACTGGAGAAAGCCTCAAAGAATCACAACAGTGTCACAATTCCTCCAAATACAGAGCTCTTAACCCAACCCTCCATATTTAACACTAACTTGGTTTGCTAACTCCCTGAAATTTCATTTCTCATAACTACATAGAGTAGTGGTACTTGAAAAAATCAAGATGTAACAAGCAGTTATGACTCACGTCTCTTCAAAAATATCATGCATTATTGCTCTATCGGATATGAATGAAATATTGCCCAAGACAGAAATTTGTTTACTTTGCCCGTTATCTAAGAGGTTTGGCAAAATATCCCAAAGATTCATAAAATTGGCATAGATTCCATTATTAGGCTATTGTCATTTTTTGCATGCAGTATTTTTTATAATTAAAGTGGCGGACAAAAGTAAACGGTATTCAGTAATTAAAAAGTGTCAAATGCTTTGGCATATTTGTAACAAAGGCAAAAAAAGTAAAGTGCAAAATGAATTCATCTACAAAAACATGAGAATAAATAAATAAATAAATTAGGCAATAAATAGACATTAAAAAAAGACCTCAAAGCTGAATACTATGTCCCACTGGCAACAAAAACACCATTTTATAACACTTAAAAAAGGTTTGACCTTTTGAGGAAAATCAGGACATTTTTAATGTCCGGATCCTCATCTGACATTGACAAGTAAAAATGATAGCATCAGATTTAGGTTGTTGGAAAACACTGTTTGTTAAAGAATACCCTGGTGGCTCAGTGGGATTTTTCAGCCATGGAAGTCCAGTTTTTCTCCTTAATTCCCTTTAACATCCCACTGTTTATTGTCAAGTAAAGCACAAATGCCAAAAATAAGTCAAAAAGAAAAGAAAACAGCTTGTATGTCTATGTCCGTTTAAGACGTTGGTTTAAAGAAAAATCACAAAAAACCTACCATGTTATGGAAGGTTTGTACTTTATATTTCCATCACAGTTCAGTGTGGATGTGTCTTTAGCCAGCACAGTATTCAGGAGGCAAAGCATGTCACTAGTGTAAAGGAAAACAAACTTTACACATACTTTGTTTACTTGCAGAGAACAAATGCAGTGTGCTTTCTTTGTTTTGATGCTTTATCTCCATATAAAGTCAGTCCAACGTCAATTTCACCAGAATACCACATGTATCCTTAGATAATGAATGTTTGTTTAAAATAAAACATTAAATATAAAAGTTAATTGAATCTCTTTGCAAGAAAACTGATAATGTGATTCATGCTTTAAACTCCTGTGATATTCCTGTCACAGAAAGAGAGAGGTGATGGAGGAATTGTGCTTTAGTGTTGTTTCGTCATGGGTTGAAAAAAAAGAGGGACAAGGATGGATATGGACATAAATAGATCTAGGTTTCTTCAAAAACGATGAGCTAGATGTGGTGTGCTTTATTTATCTTCACAGATACTCGAAACGGAAGGGGATGTATCTTATCGAAGCAAGTGGCAATCTAAATCAAGCATCAAAAAATGTTTGCTCGACTTCCAGATGAGAAAAAGAGGAGGCAAACAAGGGATTGGAGGGTCTTGATAAAAAATGGACGTGTTCTCAATCTATTTTTGTAATTTGCCTCATGATCCTTGCAGAGAAAACACTCCTCCCTTACAGTGCTCGGGCGTACTGGTCTTCTTATTGGGGAAAGCATGAAAAGTAGCGGGTGAGGCAAATCAAATCTGATTTAAATAAACAAAAAAGTCAACCTTTCTAAATCCATCATTCCCCCAGTGAGCTTAGAGGGGAGAAGGCCCCCTTGAAGCACGCCGACTCGTAGTGCTTGTTCAGGTAACTCTTGAGTGCAAACGTCTTGTCACATCGTTTACACTTGTAGTGCTTGAAAGCTGAGTGCGTCTGCATGTGAGCACGCAGGTTTGACCGGTCAGCAAACGCTTTGCCACAGTGCGCACACCCAAATGGCTTCTCCCCCGTGTGCGACCGCATGTGGCCCTGCAGTAGCCACGGCCGGCTGAATGCTTTGCCACACACGTCGCACTTATGCTTGAGGTCGTGGGTCAGCAGGTGCATAGCCATCGCAGGCATGGAAACGTAGACTTTTCCACATGTGGGGCACTTCTTGGCCATCTTGCTGTCTATACTCCTGTGCGTCTGCTTGTGCCGGCTCAGGTTGGAGGATGTGGCGTAGGTTTTGCCGCACTCGCTGCAGGTGTGCCTCTGAATGGTTCCTTTGGGGTTATCTGTGGATTTCCTCCGTGATCGTCCATCCATGATGAAAAATGCATCCACTGTGTATCCCTCACTCACGGCTGCATCCCCGTTGATGTATCCACCAGCTGATGACGAAACTTCAGACCGCGGGCTGTCCGGCTGGTCCGAATCGCCGTGGATATCACCATGGATGCCAGAATAGGTGTCGTCGATGCGGCTATAGATGATTGACGGATGATCAGGGGATGGTACTTTAGAGATGACAGATGAGTCACTTCCCACCACATCATCATAAGGAGATGAACTCAGATAATCACTGACATAGCCTAAAGAGAGAGAGGAAGAGGAAGAGGTTAATCCTTGACAGGAATTGAAAAACCAAAAACTGATTGGTTTGTAAATCTTTACAGAGAATCTACATGAGCTCTACAAAAGCGATACAGAAACCACAAAGGGAAAATGTTGCCTCTGTATAACAAGTTTAAAACCTCTAATTATATCAAACATTCATGTTTTTCCATGTTTTCGAGTATTAGGTTCCTTCGGGGCCAGCTCTGGCCATGCAAACACATGTCAGTCGAACTATCAGCCAAACTGCTGCAGTGAGTTATACAAAAGAAAATGATTTAAATATATTTACAGGGAAGCTACATGAGTGCCAACAAATTGTGCATGAGTCACTTTCATCCTCAAAACCCAAAGAGTTTGGATGTATCCACTACTACCAATACAATTAAAAAGATTTCATATAATTGTAAAAACACAAGCCACAAATCAAAGTTATTCACCGAAGTTCATTCATTATTCAGAGATGCTACTTCACATGCTGTCTCCTGATAACATTACTGATTACAGCCTGCTGTCTCTGGTTTCTAAATATCAATAGGACCCCCCCAGTATTACATTAACAACATGTGCATTATGCTGCTAAGATGAACTTTTGTTTTCCCATCAACACTTAGCATTCATCCAAAGAAAAAGTGGACACAAGAGATACAAGTCCATTCTTAAGATACATCTACACACTAAGAGGTTTTGTCCTAAACACAACCATTTTTGAAGGTGGTATAAAGCAGAGAAGAAGATGAAAAGACACATGAGAAGTTGAGGTATTTATAGTGGTAGTAAAGTGCTTTTATGTCTTTGCCAGCGAGGAGGAGACACTTTCCTCTCAGTGGGAAATCTTTATTTTATTTTTTATAGAAGGGTTCACTGAGCATACTGTCTCCTCAACAACTGCACCTTTCCTGACAGGTCTACAGCTGCACACAGTCACACCTCTGAGCTGTCAAAACGTCAACTGTTGTACACAGAGCATCTCTATTTCAGCAGCTTGGAATCTAGTGCTTTGCTCAAGGGCACAATGGCACGGATAACTGGGATTTGACCATAACCTTTCAGTCTCCTTGAGCTAAACCATATTTTATTCCTAAGGAACCTGCATATTTTTGCACAGCTCCCAACAAATCTGATCAATTGTTTGTTGCCGTTTTATGATGTCAGCTGCTTCATTATTTCTATTACTATTATTAGTATTGGTTTCTACACTCAACAGGCTGAACTCCAACAGACACAAGGAGAGTCTGCTAGCTAATACCCCCACAGCCATGACTCCTGTGGATCTATGTCGATCAATAGCTCTCCATTTCAATTAGCACTATGTGAGCATTTAGACACAGGCAGCAGAGGAGATAATATTGCTGGTAATATAATTTCATGATGCAGTTCTGAGAAAAGCTCAGAAGTCGGTCGATAATATGATGAGAACAAGAGACACAGATAGATAGACGGGGAGAGAGGAAAGAGAATCATCGTGAGATGAGCGATAGCAAAGAAAAGAAGAAATGGGGCAGGGAAAAGAATTGTGGCACAGTAAGAGTGTGAGAGTTGTGTCCAATAAGTGGTTAGGTGGTTTGGCAATACTATTTAAAGCGCTCATATTAAACCAAATTAAGACGGAGCAATAGAGGACAGACAATAGATGGGGAGGAGGCAAGAAAGAGGGAGTCGGAAAGAGGTGGAGAGAGAAAGAAAATCATGAATCATGAGTATTCAATCATTGCACTCTAGAACAAAGTACTGTGTGTGTGTGTGTGTGTGTGTGTGTGTGTGTGTGTGCATGCGTGCTTGCGTGCATGCATGTGTGTGTGTGTTTTGTGTTATAGAGCATGAGTTCATTTTAACCCTTATTAAGTTGACTAAGAACTGATCTAGTCTTGGAGATGATGTAGAACTTAATAATCACTCAAACTGGCAGCTTCACTCAACAGCTCCACTGGAGGGGTCACTGCATTCAAAATGTCACTTGAGTACAAAAGTATTATCAGCTTAATGTACTTAAAAGTAATCACTCCTTTCAGAGTGTTATATTATTGATAATACACTTTATCATTGTATATTATTACCTAATGTCATGTCAATGTGTAGCCAATTTTAGGTACTTTATACAAGACTGGTTAGTTTGATAGTAATGCCCTGCATCTTGTTTCATAAGCTCCTTGTGTTTTACATGTAAATTCTTAATATTAAAAATAAGTGGCGAGTAAAGCTATCAAATAAATTGCACAAGATTTCTCTCTGAAATGTAGTAAAGGAGTAGAACATAAAAGTAAAACTACTTCAAAATTGTGCCTATGTGTAGCACTTAAGTGAATGCACTTAGTTACATCCCACCACTGGCTAAAACTGCTGTTGGCAACTAGAAAAATGATTTTTTGTTACCTCCCTCCTCTAACCACTCGCTGTAGTTTAGGCTGAGTTATAAGAAAATCTAAATAAGGATGTTTGAAGTATTTATTTTTAATTTGTTTAGGGCTCCCTCTATGGTGTCTTTGCAAAAGTTTACTACATCCCACTGTATTTAGGATTAAGTGTTAAGTGAACAACCAACATAGAAGATTTTGTTATAGTTTCTCCTGAGGGTGGCACTTAAATAGAAAAGGTAACACTCAATAGAAAGCCTTAATTTATTTGAAAACATGTTTGTGTGTTTAGTAAATGAGGGCAATGTGCCTGATACATTTAGAAATATCTTGTGCACAAGTAGAAATTTTGACTAGATGGTGATGCTGTAGTAAAGCAACGGGTCATTGAATTCATCCTCATAGGAGCCACTACAATCTATTGCTTATTAAATTGATATCTGCCCAATAGTCGTCACAACATAATCCTTAAGACCAGTGTGTTGGATGGAAGGAAGGAAGGACAGACTCCATAAGGACTTGGAGTTTGACCCCTGGTAAAAATGCCTTGTACAGTAAGAAAGAATACGTTACCCAATGTTATTCCCTTGAAGTGCGTATCATGTTACTTCTTCTGTAGCTGTATTTGTTTACTCTGCTGTGAAGGTACTAGCACCAGGCTGAGTTGTGCCTATGTGACTGACAGGTAACAAATCAAAACAAACTCCATCCCTGGTTTTAGGATGGAAGAATATAAGATATAAACATGTTTCTACGATCCCTGCCAATTAAACATGACCGTTCCCCACTATCCTCTTTTTAAGTTTTATTTTTTGTGAGCCGTAATTGCTGAACATCTCATCGTCTACGTACCGTCGCTGTTTGTTTGTCTTTGTCTCTCTCCAACTGTCTCGGCCCCTGTCTCGCTGTGTCAACTGAGTATTCATATCAAAGCACTTAGCGGCATTAGAGCTTATAACTGTTCCAAATGCTTATTAAAGATTAAAATGCTCTGCCAAACCGAAGCATCCCTCTTTATGTGACTTTGAAATGCAGAGAATTAGAAAGACAAAAAAAAGATGGAGAGGTAATGAGAGACTGAAAGAAGAGAGAGAGAGAGAGAGAGAGAGAGAGAGAGAGAAAAGCTGCAAGCTACAATTTAATTTTTGATCCAAACCAGCAGTAACTGACACACACTTGGACACTTGTAGGTCACTGACTGCTGTGTGTGTGTGTGTGTGTGTGTGTGTGTGGGTGTGTGGGTGGGGGGGGGGTGTGATGCTGTGCACTCAGCTGTGCAAGCTGCCTGGGAAATGTGCCGAGTTGACAGAAACACAGCATTGCGCGTACATTCATGTGCATGTGTATATGTGTGTGTTTGTGTTCATGTGCATTGTGTGTGTGCAACAAGCTGCTTCAGTCAAACTCTTGTTATATTTATAACAATGGTCTTCAGTCTTTACATGCTTGTCGCCCTGCTGCTGCTGCTGCTGCTGCATCATTCTCTGTTCATTCTGTCATCAGAGCACCTGGGATCTCTTCATCTCACATTTGACCTTCATACAATGTAAAACCACCAGGTTGCACTAACAGTGTTGCACACTTCTCCTTGTGCTGTGTGGCAGCCACAATTTTTCCTCTAGTTCTTTAAAGCTGCATTAATTAATTCTTCGCCACTAGGGGGCAGAAAAAAGCTGACAGACACACACCCCTGGCAAACTATTGCCCTGTAAAGTTGATATGGCCAATGTGTGACCTAACAATTATTTATTTACACATTTAGCAGACACATGGCAACATAATCGTCCCACTGGAGTCATGTTTTTAGCTACCAAATTACAAAGTTAAATATTCACTCTCGGGTGCCTGGGTAGCTCACCTGGTAGAGCGCTCACCCATATATATAGAGGTTTGCTCCTTGATGCAGTGGCCGCTGGTTTGACTCCGACATGTGGCCCTTTGCTGCATGTCATTCCCCCTCTCACTTTATGTCTTTAGCTGTCCTATACAAATAAAGACCTTAAAATGCCCCGAAAAAATCTTTAAAAATAAATATTCACTCTCCTGTGTGCTCTGTTTTTGTCTTCATTAGTAGGGCAATCACAACATTTGATCACTTCTTCTTCTTTTTAATGGTGAATTGCTACCGTCTGGAGCATTACTGCCACCTGGCAGAATCTGTGCCATCTTATTTTTTCATCCGTCTACAGTGAAGTGGTACTTGGTGAAAAAAAACATGTATAACTTAAATTCACCATTTTAATCAAAACCGCTGCAGCTTCCTCGCCTGCCATATTCACAAGTTGAAAAAAACGTTGGTGGTCCCATAGCTTCCGCTACGTATCTAAGATGGAAATTGTTCAGTGTGAGTAGTGTCAAGCATTCCACACTCAACTATTTCACTGTTATGTGCGTAGCATCCGGGTATTTGTAGTGCACTGCATTTTGCTAGTCTTTTCAGTGTAAATGCACTTGTGCACTCAAGACAGTTAAGTGTGTGAATTGAGACACAACAAGGGTAAAAGTGGCAGTAAAAACCAAAACAATGAGCCAATAAAGGTTAAAAAGCTTCATGAAGCTGCACAGTTGGAAGTCTTTCTCTGTGTGTTTGTGACTGCAAGCAACCCCTTTTACATTGGACATAGTCATTTGATCTAGTGTTAATTTTTAAATATTAATGCATCGTTTACATAAAAAGGCTGATACCGTTGTGAAAGTCCTAACTCCTAAATGCACAAAGCTTCTGTTTCACCAGAATAAAAAACAACCTTTAAGAGCAAACTAAGACTATTTCCTCAATACTGGAACATTTCCACTGAACGTTTGACCCAAATATTTACCACTCTCACTGAACCTGTATGGTATTTGTGTATCCAGGTTTATACAGTGCGTGGAAACCATTTAGCATAAATGTAGCTTCGCAATATTGTTGAAATCTTGGAGAGAGACTTACATCTGCTATAAACAAACTGATTTGAATAATATACTGGGCAACAGAACAACAGAGAATCCCACTGCATGTGTGCTGGTGACATTATGGATCAACATAAAGATGTCAGGTCTCTGGCATCCTGTTGCTTACCAGCTGTCTTCATATTTTTAAAAGATTTTTCTTACTTAACTTGTAAATGTCAGCAACTATGCTGTGTTGAATATGTGTTTGCTGAACTGTATTTCAAAGCTAAATAGATGAAACACCAGGAGTACTTTTTCTTTTCATGTGGCATCGAAATTCATTTTAGGATCATGAGAGTGTGGGAAAGCCAAACAGCCAACATTAAAAGACTAATGGACTTTAATTTGCTGTTTTATAAGATATTGTCCATGCTGGCACAACATCAAAAAGTTTATCCAGAGAGTCTGGCCTCGCCATAAATTCCCATTTGAAAACACTGGAATTTAAAAAGTGTTTAATGTAATTTTTCAGTTTTCAGGTGTTACTGTCAATTAGTATATAAAAATCCTACTCAAGGGAGTGTATATGTCATCTTTATATTGCATTTTCACATAGATTAGGTTTGTTCAACCACTGAGTCATGGAAAAACCTCCCCAGATGAGGTACATCTGAGCTCTGTGTATTTATGACATTATATTACTTAAACAATGTTTGTCTCTTTTACAGCTCTGAACATGTGGAGATTCTCAGTAGGTATAAGAGTTTCTGCCATCTCTCTGACCTGTTTCTCCACATAATACTGTTTCATGGAAATAATATTTGCAAGAATTTTTTTTTCAATGCCTGTGATTGGTATATTTTAGGCTTGTGACCGGCGTTTGACCCTGTAATTCCTTTTTCGTCATCCTTCTGAAACAGTCATGACTAATGATTTAAAGCTGGGGATAAGGAAATGCCATGGATAATGTATGGCATATATGGTGTGTGTGTGTGTGTGTGTGTGTGTGTGTGTGTGTGTGTGTGTGTGTGTGTGTGTGTGTGTGTGTGTGTGTGTGTGTGTGTGTGTGTGTGTGTGTGTCAGACTAACCTTTGTCACGATGATGGAATTGCAGCCTTAGTGCTTCTCTTCTGCTGTGACCATATGAGCTCTCCAGCTCTGCAGCCGAAAAATCGTCCAATTTGACTTTCTTCACCAAGAAAGACCGAGGCATGATGGGACAGTAGTTGCTTCTATACTTATGCAATAAACACACACTCTTCTGTCTTCCAACACACTTCAAACTTATAGCTGAGCAAAACCTATAGCTACAACTCCTAATCGCTTGATTTTAATGATAATGCACTCTCTGGTTTCAGCTACTAAAGGTGCGTTCGCTCCCTCCAATCAAACAGCCTCGAAAAAGGAGAGGAGACATTTTAAAGATTAGACAAACCAAGCGGTTCTCACCTTCTGTTTTTTTAGCATTCCTTACATTTACTTTTGCTCAGGTGTGTCAATTACAGACAGCTTTTTTGTTATGGTCTTGGAGGAAATAGTATGTTTTCCTCCAATAACTCGCCACTGGAAGACCTGTGGCTATTGCCACGAGGACAAAACGTCTCCCTTTTCTTGTTTATTGTTTTATTTCCGTTGTTTAAAAAAAAGAAAGAAAGACGACCATTTTCTCTCTCGTTCCAACCCGTTGCTCTTCAGCACGAGGAAAGCTCCCAGCAGTTGTTTGCTTGGCCCTATAGACGGTCTCGTGGTTTCAGCACCGGACAGCTCCCCTCGGCGCCAGAGTGTTCTCTCTCCTTTCTCCGCGTGCCACAGCCAAGCGCCACTGTCCGCTCAGCACCAGAGAGAAAAGAAAGAATAAGAAGTTTCCACCGGTTCGAAATCAGCTCAGCAAGAAGCGAACCACATTCCCGTGGAAATTCCCACGCAGGTCAGTCAACTCAATCTGGATTTTGTGTGTGTGTGTGTGTGTGTGTGTCAAGAATAAACCGTTAGATATACCGGTGTCTACAAAAGAAGCGGAAAGGTAACGACTTGTAACGGCAGGATAACAGTCAGAGAAAAACGAAGGTTAAAGATGTTGAAAAAGATAACCGTTGAGTCCAGAAAACGTCTCGAGAAGACTTCTCAGCAAATTGAGCCAAAACGTCATCACAGTTTATTAAAAATATTGCTCAAAACATTTTGCTAAAAAAAAAAATGCAGTTGGAAGACCAGAATAGCTCATCTCCCCGTCGCTAACTCTCTCTTACACTCTCTCCTCCTCAGCTCCTCTGTCTCTCTCTCTCTTCTCCTTTCCTCGGCGCGTGCGGAGCTGCGGCTCTTTCTGAAGCTCGAGATCAGCTGTTGCGGCTTTATATGCAAGAGAGAGAGAGAGAGAGAGAGAGAGAGAGAGAGAGAGAGAGAGAGAGAAATGGAAATGCTTAATTTTATTCATCAGAAGTAGAAAAAAGAGCATCTTGTCTTGTGGGACCAGCAGCGGCGCGCGGAGATGGCAGGGGATGGATTTAATGAGGTGGTTTAAAGTGTGCGCTCACGCTGATTTTTATGGCAATGAAATTAAAAGTCAGGATGGATTGTTTGGTTCCCAAAGAAATCCCTGTAGGATGGATACACGTGGCAATTGATATATCAGATGTAGGCCACATCCAAAAAGTTTCAAGAAATAGCCTAATCAGTCAAATTGGTATTACTCATTTTATAAATATTTTTATTTATTATACATATATATTTATGTTTTGTTTACATTTTTTTGGGGCATTTATATAAATCATTTCAGGGTGACTTACAATGAACTTAACTGTGAAAAGCCTAAATTAAAATGCCTATATTGAAATTACATGCCATCTATTGCTTATGCAGTTCATGGCTCAGACCACTAGCACACAGACTCTGATGCAAATATTTTACAAAACTGAAGTAAGAAAGAAAAGGGGGGTTCTGAGAGAATCTTTGTTAATAGAGGCATCCTTTTAGATTTTCTATTAGTATAGCTATATTCAGACTATAACACAGTTACTAACCAGATTAAGATTTCATAACATCAGCATAGCATGTTTCATTGTAACATTATGTTTTATATATGTAACATTTATATCATATTTACTACTGTGAATGCAAAGGTACAGTACTAACCATTGGTTTACAAAAAAGAAAATCTCCCTCCCACCTAATTATTCTGGCCTTTCTCGGAGACTGAGAACCATCACATCAACCTGAAAACCAACTTCTTGTGGCACTGAACACAGGTCAATGCTTTTACACTGCAGTCGACCAATTGAGTTCACTTTATGCAAATTAGATCCTTTGGGCCAATCAGATCTTCTGTGCTTAAATCCAGACTCAGCATTAGCCAATGAGTTTAGTTAATGTAACTGAGGTGATGATGTTTTTACTGAATGGACAATGTCAGAGCTTCATGTAGGACTTTGCGTTACACAACGGTCATTTCAGAGGAAAAAGACATGGTGCAGAGAGATGATTTGGTTAACTGTTTTGGTGTTTACACACTTAAACAAACAGACTTCTCCCTCCAGCCAGTAGACAGCGACACAGACACACACACTCACCCACTCATGCAAAGCCCTACCCCCATTCATACACAGCCGGGTAGGATGATGGTGTGTGATGTATTGCAGTGACGTGTGCGTTTATGTAAGTTCTATTCACTGAGGTCCTTGGAGTTAATCTATTTTTATACTTCATTGATAAATGTTTGAGCAAGACAGAGGGTATGGCTATGTGTGTATCTTTTTTTTTTAAACTCATCCGTGTGTGTGGGTCTGTGTAGTTATGTGCATTGCAGAGTATTGCTTTTTAACTTATCTGTCTGGTCTGTCTGTCTCTTTGGTCATCACTTGCAGTACCGTGGCTGCTTTTTGTGTTGATGCAATGTAATAAAAGGATTTCTTACTTGCTCTCAGATGAACTTTATAATATTAGATACATGCAGGAACTAACAGTATGTGTTTGAATATGTAGTCAAAAAAGACTCCAAACAACAAGGGAGTTTTCTAAATGGGACCAATACATCACATTTCTTTTTAACTTTTGAATTTTTATTTAGACCTGCCCTATTTAATACCCTGATTTTACCCTGTGTATTGTTAAAGGGGTTGTTTGTAGCACCGAACCCACTGAGAATCAACATCCAACTCTGCACCCCAATGTAGCTTTCAACCTCTTTTAACTGTTAGTAGTTAGTTTATTGTTTTGGTTTTCCAGCCTACACATAAACTTTATAAAAATATAATTTTGTTAACCCTCACCTATTGTGTGCTACCTGCAGAGCACAAAAAAGCATCCTCTTTTTGTCCTCCCAATAAGAGGACAGTATCAGCCAAAAAATGACATATGTTCACATTGAAGTGACAAAACCCTGTAGCGGCTGAAGTAATTATGACAAGCGCAAAGGAGAAAGTCAGGTGCAGTTATCACAAGTCTGCATGGATGGAGGTCGGGGAGGATGGATGGGTCAGCTAAGCATTAGTTTAACGTAGGAGACTGCTGTTCCTTTCATGTTTCCAACTGACAGTGAACATTTTTTTAAAGCAGGACTACAATTGTTCCATAACCTTAACCACGTCTTTATTAATGTAACCATCACAATGATACTCCCATAACCTTAATGTACTTATTTTAATTGAAACCATGACTAGGTGGTGAACATAGTGGAGCATTTTGTAAGAAAAAAAGAGTAAATATTTCCCTCAGAATTTAGAAGAGACTCAAAAAAAAAATGCTAAAAGAAAGTAGATATTGGACTAAAATGGTTGTTACAGGCATGACTCCAAATTAATGATAATGTTGCTCAGTAATTGCTGGATGTGTAAATAAGCAACTGTTTGCTAACAACATAAAGGTAATGATATGTTAAAGTTGTGTTAAAAACTATTTTCTGCTGCCCTCAAGTGGCAAAAAAACATGTTGCAGGTTTAAAACAAGTGTGTCAATATGAATTTATGTAAAATTAGACCCGTAATACAATTTACTGCACTGTGCATTTATAAAAGAAAAATTAAGAGAAATTTATTATCCTTTAGTGCTTAATTCATCAACGATACACCTATGTTTTATACAGTCTAGTGTTAACTACACACCTGAATATTTGTTGAGCAAAATGACAAGTGTTGTTCACTGTATAACATGTATACTTTCCTCACTGCACAGAGACAAATTCGGAAAGTGCAACAAGGTATTCAAAGGTGTCTGTCTGCGGGGGTATACCCAGGTGGGATTTCTTTCTATGCCGATCAGTGACACACCAAGAAATACCAATTCTATTTGGTTTATTTCTATGATGGTGAAATTGTCCACTCGTTATTTTTCCTGCTAGCCTGTGAGTGCTGCTATACTGCTGAGCTCAGTGAAATGTTTGTGTGTGTGTGTGTGTGTGTGTGTGTGTGTGTGTGTGTGTGTGTGTGTGTGTGTGTGTGTGTGTGTGTGTGTGTGTGTGTGTGTGTGGTTACATGTGGAGACTGGAGACTCATTAGCATAATAATAGACTCGGATGCATGTCGACAGGCTGGCGGTGTGAAGAGCATGTGTGTGTGTGTGTGTGTGTGTGTGAGTGAGTCCTGTCAGGAAACACAATTAAAGGGTCCTTGTTGACTTTTCATTCCTCTGTCTTTTAAAGAGCTATTTAAATGACAGCATTTTAAATAAAACTCCATTCAAATAGAAGGGTTTTTACATTTAAAGCAATATCCAGATGAAAGGATTTGTAAACAAAAACTGACAGAGAGAGATACGGTGCAGGAGGGAGGAGAGAAAACAGAAGAAGGAGGGTAAGACAGACAGAAAAACAAAGAGAGGGAGCGAAACAGACAAATAAAGAGGAAAAACCACTTATAGATGACAAATGGAAGGTCAAAGAGGGTTTTAAATGTAAGGAGAGAGAAAGAGAGAAGCAGCTCACAGTAACATAACTGTCACAGTGGATAGATAAAGGTAGTAGTGGATGACCATGACTTGAGACCCATTGAGAAAAACAGATTTTCATTCTAATTATACATCTGCTTGCAAAGTACTTACAATACTCTATAGTGAGGCAGTTAATGTTTGATATTATATTGATCATGGTTTATCATGGAACTGTTACAGATGGGTGACGAATTTAAGTTAAAAAACAACACCAAGTGTCTTATTAAACTGTCAATGTCTGGCATGTACAGTACCGTATATTGTATCAGGAGAGGAATACATCATAGATGTGGTAAGGTGTTCAGATCATTGTGTAATGGCAAAGGATAAAATTATATTGCAGAGAGCTGAGAAACAAAAAATCCAAGAAACATAGTTATCCTAGACAGTAAAAAAGACTTTAATCATTAAAATATGAACAGATAGTTTAAAATGAATCATCATGGGTTAGAAAACTTTCATACAGTTTAGAGTGATCCTATTTTGCTGCTGTTCATTCTTTACTCTGACAGAGAGCTATGCTTTATCTTTCATTTAAAATCTTAAGTGAAGGACATGGGCTGGTATTACACTGTCACAGAGATTTGTCTTACTTATGCAGTACAAACCTTAGAACCCTAAAGGGTGTTATTGCTGATTATTTAATTGTATGGTCACATAAAAGCCCATCATCACTCTGGTATCTACTGAAATACTCACAAACATGTTAGACTGTGGTAACATGAAAGACATAACCAGCGAATGTGTCAGCAACAAAGACTGTAAAATAAGGTCGGCAAACAGCTCTGCCAGAAAGGTTTTGATTGACTGAACTATCTGACATCTACTGTAGTCCATCGTGTAAGCCATCTAAAGTGTTTAAAAGCATAAATAAATATGTGGTGAAGACTAAAGAGAAATCACCAACAAGTTATATCATTCTCAAGTATTAAAAACTTTCCAAGCAGAGCTGGGGATTCATTATGACTATTCTGTTCCCAGTTTAATATCAGTCCTCGCACAATCAAGGCATTTCCTGGATTTTGATTGGATTGGTGTTTTATTGTCATAGATGGCAAAATTGCAATATTATTGGTTCTGTAAAAACTGCAATTTACTCGCATTTGTTATGCAATATTATTAAATTAGCTGTTACAGGATAACTTTGGCTACGTTCAGACTGCAGGCAAAAGTGGCCCAAATTTTTTGGGGGTCAAGTGACCAGGCCAGACTTCTTCAGAAGTAGTGTGAACACTCAAATCTAGCCCAGATCTGATTTTTTCAAATCAGATTCAGGCCACTTCCATATGTGGACCTGAATCAAACTGGTTTGAACAACTAAGGCGGATTTGATGCAACTTTTACGTCAATAACTCTCGCTGTGCCCTCTCTCCTCGCGGGGAGGGACGGGCAAAAATCTGAATTAAGCATTAAGACTAGCGGTGTGAACGTAAATATAGAGATGGTTCTTCTTCTATTTCAAAATGTGAATATAATTGTACTTGCTATAACTCCATCAATATCTTAAACATTTACTGCAAACGGTTTATGTATCAACACTTGTTTAAGGTTGTAGGGTAACAGGTGGCTCCATTAAGATGGACCTAATTATTTGTATGACTTTTATAAAATTTTTACTGTACCTGTTTCTCTACAGACATCTAAAAGCCCTAAAATGAAGGTAAACAGATTCAAAGTTTACAGCTTCTAAAATTGTATATCGTTTACCCAGATTTAGTTGTAGTTTAGTTGTAAGCGGTCACTACTTGTTCTTTCATGTTTTGTTAAAAACCCTATTCATTACTAAATCACATTAGTTGTTTGTAATAATCAGCTTAAGTATGCAGTGCACAGATGATATTAAGCAGAGATAACTAAGGGTGTTAAGTTTCTATATGGGAGGGGCGGGGTCATTTGAACTGTTCTGCGCTGAAGCGATGCAAAGGCTCATGGGAAAAGTTTCTGTCCTAGTTAAAGTGTGTTTTGATAATGTTCTGTTCATGTTTTGGGTGTGCATTTATGTTATCTGGGTTTTAGTTTTGTATGGTTAATTTAGTGTTTGTGTTATCTACATTTATTGTTGCACCATGACCAAGACCCAGGTGGGGACTGATGGCATCTAGGTAGGGAGATAATTTGCAGTGGTATATATACACATTGAAAAACATTGATTCTGGCTCTTGGGAGTACATTACATTTTCCTTTTTGTTTTTTGGAACAAATGTTTTGAAAACATTATTCTTAAAGTCATACTGTCAAAAAGGAAAAAAAAGTTATTATAAAAATTATTTCTTTATTAGTGATAAGTAGCCTAATGTTTTCTATTTGTTATGTTTCCTTGCGTGTTAGCTATAGTGCGTAGTTTCTGCCTCCCCCATGAGGAATTCTGGAAAAACAAAACTGTCGGTGCTTCCACATGATAAAAGCCTTCCGTGATCGCGCACCACCCCAACCCCTCCTCCCCTAGTTGCTAGTAGCCAATGATGACATGGAGGATTAAAAAAACATGATGGACTCTTCAGAAGAAGTAATTATCTTCACTCAAGTTTCTACATACAAAAGTGGCCGGACGACACCAGTGTCTGAACTTAGCCATACTGAGAAATACAGAGAGAGTTGTGTGGAGCTGATAGTCTTAATTAGCTTTGTAGCAACTCATTTGGCAATGGCTTGAATGTAACGGACGTTCATTAATATCAAAAAGTTACGCACTAAAGCTTTAACTTAACATGCTTATTTTAGACAGAAAAAAACTAAATTATGTTTATTAATGATTTTTAGTGATGACTACTAATGTAAACTTGCTTTGTCTACTGCATCAATTTACCGCTCTGTGTTAATACAACTTGATCTGTTAAGTTTTACCTTGTGTAAAAACGGTTTAAGGCAACGGGTTTCCACGCAAATTTCTAGTAAAGTCAATTCATTCGGGATAACAGTGGTAGTTTTTGCAGTAAGAAAAGGAAACAGATTGTAAAGTGCACTGAGAGACACAGGGTTTTAGTGATATAACCCACAGTCCCTACATCATATCGTATCAGCTTCTGTCTTATATCAACCTACTATAATGACACATACATGCCTAGTCAATATGGACCCAACTATCCTCTCTATCCACCTCTCTCATGGTATACATTTTGTTTGTCTTATATTAAAGCCAGTTATTGCAAATATGATCAGAGTGTTTGTCCACAAATATTTAGCTTATTTCCATTACTGAAAAGGGTAAAGTCTCCCCTTCTCTAGCCCCAAATGTTGCCCGTATAACATCACCTCAGGTCCAGGGTTATAGTGATGATGTGTGATGATGATTTCTGTTGGACAAGTTCATTTTTTCATTTCCCATGTCCACAAATAGGTCCGAGGTCAGGATCAGCATCAGGAGCAGCGTCCCCCTCGAATGAAAGCGGGTGGGGGGGGCAGACAGACTTTAAATTCTTACTCCAAGACATTATCATTCATGTTTGAACTTTACTCACGTTATCACATACCTGTCATATTAGTTCAGATTCAAATGTAGATTTTTAACTCTCATCTCTCCTCTTCATCCATCTCTTTCTCGTCTCCTCTTCCTCATCTTTCATCTGTTCTGTCTCTCTGCTTCGCCTAATAAAACAGAAATTATATTAGATAACTCTTGGGGTGCAGCAGTCATCTTGTGGGTATCAGGTGCTATGTGTGGCCCTATCCTAATGAGCCACATGTGCCCAGTTAAGAAGGACCCATCTGATCTGCCCATTCGCCTCATTACCGCCCAATACATATTAATGTCCAGGGTCACATCGTATACATACAACATACATATTCATAGCACACATGCAGGGTCATATATGTATCTTTATGATATGGACATGGCGGGTTTACTGGTGATATTTTGTTCTTTTCATCTCTGTTTTGTTTTATTATGGCCAGCTGTGTGCTGCTCTTTCTTAGGTCTATTGTATTTTGTTCCGTTATGTCCTGCACCATTCACGTCATGTTAATGCACTGGACATATTCCTCGCCACTATTTTACTAAGTCCTCTTGTATTGCATTGGGCTTACACTGAATTACATTACTTTGAATAAAGGCAGTTGTTTTTAAATCTTTGGGTTGCAACCTTTTAAAACAAAGCAGTGTCTACTTGTGTTGACATAAGTTCTGAGCAGTGCATTTTCTTCCTCATATCATTTTATGTGAAGAATTTTTACTGGCCTGAAAAAGTATCCAGTATTTTATGAAAAAAGCTAATTTTAAAAAAGACAAAAAGTGTTTAAAGTCTTATCCATTTAGTCATATATTTAGATTTATATTTGGACCGCTTAAAATGTTCTCTAAAGATATCGGTAAATGTCTCTGAAGGTGTTATAGATAACTGATGAGCTAGTCTATATCGACAACGTTTCATTTCCCGTATTGTTCCGTTGCTGCCAGAAATTCCACCAGCTGTCCCTCATTTTCGGCCGGATGCCCCTCACTTTCTGCTTTCTTTGTGTTGGCATTCTAAACTAAACTGCGATCGATTTATGAGGACTATGGTTAACTGCTCCTCAGATCTCTGCAGGGTAAATTCAGACAGCTAGCTAAACTATCTGTGCAATCTGAGTTTTCTGTTGCACGACTAACAACTTTTGAATGAGCACCAAAACAAGTTCCCTTCCCGAGGCTATTTTGCAGAGGCAAACCACAGCAGCTGCAGGTTTGAAAATGGTGAATCTTTTTTAGCATTGGTCATTTAGAGTTTAAGGTTTTTAAATGCTCTTGATTTTAGAAGGCACTGACAAACAGTGTTGTCCTGCCATAGGGACGTCAGATCAGAAAATGTATACGGGTTGTTTTGGAAGACAATGCCAAATTACATATTTAGTTACGTTTAAAAGACTTAAAAGTCAAAAAGCCATATACTGGAAAAATAATTATTATAACATCTAAGTTTAACATTTATATCAAAGTGTATGCCAAAGTTTTGTGCACATTTTGGGCTGTTTCTAATTCCAACATACTGAGTCTTATATGAACAAAGCTTATGATTTTAACATGTGCTGATGTTTATTATTCCTTTCTGGTTGTCAAATCCACCTTTATGAACCCAAGTCTGGGGCAACACATGTTCACCGACAGATAGACGGATAGATAGATGGACAGGTTTATGAGTCATTAATTCAAACAAAGGAAGTTTATTAACCGATCTGTGTTCACAGCTGGCCTACACCTGATACCTTCAACAGCCCCTAGACTCCTTCTGCATGCTTGTGTGTGTGCATGTGTGTGTATGTATGGTCCTGTGGTGCCATAAAATGATAAGAAATGCTTTAACTGTTTCTTCTCTGATGTGCCCTACCCTCCACATTTAGAGGACAGCTTACAGTATCAAAGTACTCAAACACATTTTAATTTTTGAACAAATATTTTTTGCATTAAGGACTGTCTGACGATGGATACAGTACGAGGCTGAAGCGCACACAATGAGACACAAGTAGAAAAAAAACAAGAGGACTAGGACAGCAAATCTGACACTGCTGTGCATTTGTGACTGTGATGAAAAGCTAAAAGTAATCCCACACAGCCAACATGCTTACAACATGCACAACCACCCATGGTTAACATCACTTATGCTGCATCTGAAATTCCATGGCAGCGACCAAGGCAGCTCTGTAACGTCTATAACACTTCAATCTAAGTGTAAGTATAAGATTTTACTTTGCTAGGTGTAATATATTTTCTGAAGTAGCTCAGACGAGTTCACATGAGGTTCACATTTTGTTACTGTATTACATTAAAGTTTTAATACAGCAACAATAGTTTATTACCTGTAGTAGTAATTGTGTCAGTTTATGTGGTTAAATTAAATTGACATATGAAATCAACTCAGACTGCCTGACCATTTTTATTTAGTGCAAAATTTGTGCAGCCTACATTTACATGAACAGGAAATTATTTTTTATAATTTTTTCAAAGCAGGGTGTTTTATTCAATGCTAACTCAAATCAATGATTTTAGCCTCAAACATACAGATACAGTACATAAAGTGATAATACAGAATGTAAACACAAACATGCTTTAATAATCCAGAGACTTAGTAAGAAAAGACTAGACCTCTCCATTACGAGATGTACAAAAATAATACATATGTAAAACATTGAAAATGACAGTGATTTCATTTTCTATTAAACCAATGCTCCCATAATTACACTAATTTCTTGCTCTACTGAGATTTAATGCACATTTCCTTTATCATTTTCAACAGGAGTTCTTCTGGTTGAATGCATGTTAAATAATATTCCCAAATCCTATTGAGTGTTTATTTTCTAATTGGGATAAATGCAACCAGCAGGACCACCGGTGATACATTTACCCTCCCTGCTGTTGAGTAAACTAAGGCATGTTCAAAGGCTGCTTCTCACAAAGTTAGTCAAGTGTAGTCCTTGTCACCTCTTCAATTCAATTCAAAGAGAATAAGATGAGTAACTAAAAATCAGCCAAAATTAGAGAGGTAAAAAGCAAACCATAGAACGTTTTGATTGGCAGTGATGTTCTTGTAATGAAAAGATATAAAACCATGATATTTGTAAAGCAATCTGCCTCGAATTTGAATCTGCTTACAGATCTATTTTAGCTCAGGTCTCAGCTGTGTCAACACGTTAACCTTAATACTGTATGAGGAAAAGAAAAATCCCATTATGCTCCTCCCATGACCTCGGACAATTAAGCCTCCATTTGCAAACATGAGAACGTCACACCTAAAGCTAGTTATTTAAATTGTCTCTCATTTTGTGCAAGAACTCAGCAGAGAGAAAAGATTCAGGGGGTTAAATGGATCTAGGGACACAGCACACACACACACACACACACACACACACACCATCACCACCAAATCCTCTTAGTTTTATAATGAAGGAAGTAGAGGGTAAGGAAAAGAGAAACAGAGACAGAAACATGGTGAAAGAGAGAAGAAGAGAAAGAGGGCACAGATGGAAAGATGAGAGAAAGAAAGAGAAGGAGACAGAGATGCAGGTCAAGATAAAAGGATAAACACTGAGGGATAAAAAAGCAGCGGATGCTGTGATGGAAGGAACAGAGAAATAGGAGACAGAAAAAAGTTGAAGGGGTGACAGTTAAGAGTGGATTGTAAAATAACAATGCTTTGTTGCCATGGAAACAAACATTTTTATCAGCCCAAGAGGCAAGGAAGTAACCTGCTTGTTAAACCTCCAGTGCTATCTTGTTAAGCTGCTGTTGTGTTTGTGCGAGCAACAGTATGTTTGCAGTCGTGGCGTTCCCTAATGAAACACTGTGGGCACACGTCTGACTTTGTTCTTTTTTTTTTTTTTATTCTCCCTAGATTTTTAGTTTAATTACGGTTTTCTCTTTCAAATGACTGTGTGAGTTTTTGTTTCATAATATCAGTAACAAATAATTTGTATTTAGGCCACAGTAATTTAGGGAAGTTGAAAACCTTTCATTCATTAAAAATTAGCCTCATCTTAATTACTTTGGTTTTTTATAAAGGTTGAAAGGTTGTTATAATCCAACTAAGGTTAAAGAATTTTCTAAGTTCATAAAGGAGCATGTTGTTTTTCTAAAGCACTTCTCGGAAAACATAAAAATTGGTTATCTGGTGATAGAAAGTTTTCAACTGAAAGCAAAAAAATAAGCTGATTTTCTGATCTCTGTTGTTCGGGACCAAAACAAGCAACCAGATGTAGTCGGGCTTGTATTGTTATCAGTTTCATATAGTTTGGACACAGTAGAGGTCATTTATATACAATCAAGAAAGAAGACAAGAAACATAGAGCATGAAAAAGTAATGCTCTAACAGAGCTAACACAAATACCACCCATTCTGCAAAGAAAATCATGTCTTTCGGTAAACCTCTGGGGAGCTCTGTGATTACAGACAAAATGCTCAAATCAGGTCAGTTCATATCAGCAGCTCACATACCTCCTTGCATGCTAATTTGGCACATCCCTTTTCAGCACAAAGCATTGTCAACCGAAAGATAAAATTTAAGTCCTACACCTGATGATTTGAAAGAAGACTGACAGCTTATTTGATGGCCTCCAAACACAGCCACAACCACAGGAGATTTGGCCATTTCATGTGTGGACATATACAGTGATGTATAAAACAAATCCTTCAAAAGCCAATCTAATTTACCCACACTCTGACGCTGCTGAGTGTTACATCTCTTACATTTATATGTTTAATTAAAGTTAGTTTTATTATTTCTCTATATAGTAGTTTTCATTGTTAGTGGCAGAGTCCGTCATTCCCGCACTGAATCCAGTGGATTCAAATTGCCTACTGACGCACAAGTGATTCACAGCAAACAATGCATGCATGTAACCTGACAATGTTATCTCATTGATATCAGCCTCACTGTTTACTGTTCACTCTCCTACCACTGTATCAGAGCTGTATTAAGTTACTGCTAGTGCAAACTGAACATTTCCTACCGCTGCTACTAGCTCACATTAACAGCATATTTGTTACTGACGTTAGTGCCAAGGGGGTAAGTGAGCCTCCACAAAGCGTAGCTCCTATGGAGCCATTTTGATACTATCAAGCATCACCTGCCGTTAGCATTCCATTGACTGCCATTCATTTTTGCGTCACTTTGACAGCGAATAACTTTACATCTGAAGCGTTTAAAGACTCTATTTGTCCATTGTTTATTTCTAAAGAAACACAACAATGTATAAAAGGCTCCATTACCTTGTATTTCACGTTATGGCTCCATAGCAGACGTTTTTGTAAAAATAGGCTAACAATTGTGTCATAACCACACGACTTTCTGTCGCATAGTAGAGGAATTACCCTATAGTACAGGAGAAGCTCGCAGGCAGTTTAATTACTAATGTTAACTAGCATTTAAGTATATATTAGATAACTAATATAACTAATAACTAACTAATAATCAGTCTGTGCCCATGTTAACTCCTAACATATTCCCACGCTCTCCGTGTCTGCAAGATTGGGAATGATTGAGATTTCTCTTGGCACAGCTAAAAGAAGACTTACAACTTACTTACGACAGGTTGTTCACATCACATCTTCGTCGTCAAGCTCAGTTTGAGGCTGCGCAGTAACGCTCAGCCATCACCGGAAAGTGCTTCTAATAGACTTCACTCGTCTCAATGGAAATCTACGTTGTCGCTTTATCCATTAACTTTACTGTGTATAGTTAGCGCTGACAGCAACCGTTCATTACAATTGCGTCTATAAAGCAAGACAATGTATTTTTCCTTAATTGTAAATCCTGAATTGGAGCTTAAATGGAAAAGTAGATTTTGCGTCAAATGTTTGTCTGAGGAATAAAAGCATTTATCAAAGTCAAAATTTTGAGTTTCAAGGGGAACGTATTTGGTCCCAGATAACACATCCTCGTACCAGCGACAGGCGAACGTTTTGAAACGGTTGCAGCTCTAAACACATGGTTGACATTGTGATTCAAAACAAAACTACTTGGTTAGGTTCAGGAAAAGATCCTGGTTTGGGTAATTTATTTTTAAAAATTTTTTTTATCTTTATTCATTCAGGGACGGTTCATTGAGAGGAAGCCGCAGGAACACCCTGATCATATTTACACAGTTACACATACATACCTGGAAGCTGCCCAGTGCAATCACAGTCTGATCTGCTGGCCACTGAGCAGCTGCACTGGAGCAGTTGGGGTTAAGGGCCTTGCTCAAGGGCACCACAGTGGTGGTAATGAGGGAGGGACATGCGTTGCTCTTTCACTTTACCCACCCGGACTTTAACCTGTCGGTCTGGGGATGGAACTAACAACCTCCTGGTCACTGCCCCATGTTACGTAAATTAAGTATGTTACATTAAAATAAGTCAACACTGACTTCTGGTTTCACACAGGACACAAACAGTGGTTTTCTGGATGAAAGTCTTGTGTTTGTTTGACCAATCTGTCCACCCTGACCTCTTCCCTATACGTACTTTGAATGCAGACTTTGAATGAAGACTTTGATTAGAAACCTATTTGTGACATGTCAAAAATAATCCTAATCTGGGAGAAATAATGGAATTGAGAATTGACTTTAGTTGTATGGGAATGTCATTTTGAGGAGACAGGGCTCCAAAGTCCATCAGTTTTACACCTAAAAAATTTAAAACATGACGTCATAGCACAGGATAGACAGAAGCTCATACAATCATTTTGGCTCCTGCATGGTGTTTGAAAAGTGACTCATCCACACACAGTGATGTGACGCAGATGATGGAACTGTATTATATTCTGTCGTTGTCAATGTCAATTTATTTATATATAATTCTAATCTTATATTCTCTATAGTGGGCCGATTATTGCACAAAAATTTCTTGGTCAGCTAAGACAGTAAACAGATCAAGGGAGAATATAATATAGAAGTTTGGCACAAATACACCAACACATGCATCAGCCAATCCTTCTCCATCACTTTTTCCTCATTTCCAGTGAACCTCTCCTTCCCTCTCTGTGATACTGCTGATTCCAGTGTCACAGAGTTGCAGAGCCATGCAGTTATTCCATTGAGTTATACCATATCTACTCTAGTGGAGGAGAACTAGATCATATCTATCGTCTGAGACAAAGATTATAGGCAGAAGTTATGTGTGTAATCGTCAGATACCACATACAGACCACATTGAAGGTTTTTCAAATTAGACAGAGACCAAATTAATGGTAAGGGATAAAAGACTTTGATGAGATTATTAAATCAAAACATCTTTTATCTTTATTCGTATCATTATAGTTTTTTTCATTATGGTATTACATTTAATTCCTTTGCCCATGAAAAGTTGGCTTTTGTTCGAAAGTGCAAAAATAATTAATTCTTCTCTTTCCCAAAAGATATATCTGACTATCATTTTTATTAACTGACTTTTTATTAACCGTTATGAGTCAGTTATTGGGTTGTTGTTTTTTTAACTCAGATATGTCTCTGCTCACTTTCCTTATTTGTCAGGCACCTCTCCAACAAAACACAGTCGTTGATTGAGACTGCTTAAATAGACGAGCTCACTCCATCTGTGTTCATGTGTTATAGGACGCAGGGGGAACAAAGGATTTCCATGACATAAGGGGCCCAGGACAGGACCGAAGGGTGGGGTGTGTGTGGGGGGGGGGAGAGGTTGAAGGAGGAAGGGATAAATTAGGAAAACCTACCCCAGCAGAGCCGCGAACAGACTCTGAAGGAGTCGAGACAACAGAAGAGGGGATCAGAGGATAAATTAGGAATAAATGACAGGGAAGTTTTAAAAAGACATGCTTTAATGGTTTTAGGGTTGAGCACTTCTGAGGGCTTTTTTTCTTTGCAGTTTCTCAGCCCTCAGAGTCATTCAACTTTGTCTCACAAAGCTCAGTGGAAGTCGAGTTAAGTCAGCTCAGGTCTGTTCAGTTAATGAAAGGCTGTGAGGACCAGTTAACTGAATTTTGGGCTTCAAAAGCCAACTCAAACAACCAAAGTCGTTCTGACCTTGCACAGTTTTATTTATAAAAATACTAGCCTTATTTTCTCTGCTTACATCTTTTTTTATCATTATAATGAGGAAACGTTGATTAAAGTATTTGCTCAGGATGAACATTTTGCTACTTTTTTATTTTTTTAAGTAGCATGTTCACTGACAATGTTTTTTTTTTGTTCACTCTGTGCTCATAGCAACTAATGCATGATTACATTTTTTTATGATTATGTTTAGGTTCTCAAAGCACTTAATATTTATATTACTATACTTACTAAATATTTAGAAAGTAAAAAGAGAGGCACAACGTGATTTCATGAACATTTGACTGAAACCCTGATCTTTCTCTAACCTTTACCAAAGCTCTTTTGTTACCTAAACATAACCAGTCAAAGTCTTTATAGACTCACCATCCTCTCCGATTAACTTCCTACATCGTTTTTGCGTTACATGTTGTTATGGAAAATGTTACCGCCAAACATAATCCTGGTAGAAATAAAGTCTAAAATGTAGCTGTTTTTCTAAGAGACGGTGCTGAAGAAAATGGCAAGTCAGTCTGATTATCACGCTACATCAGTACATTTTCTATTACTGTAACTGGGTACAAATAATAATAGTGTGAAATCTGTTTTAAAGGACCAAACAGAAAGAGGTCACTGTTTTTCTTCTAAAAAAAACAAACAAAGCAAAAGTCTTCCAAGTTTCTTTCAAACATATCTAACAGAGTATTCATCTTCAAGAACGCAAAAGAGAAAACAAGCACATGTAGAGTTACACCAGGGACAAAGGGATTTATGGACAATTTGATTTTTATATCTGAAAAACCAGCATTAACAGTGACTCTGCATTACAGTAACAGTCTTCCCAAATATTATCTTTTTTCTAAGGCCAGTTTAACCAACATATTACAATTAATTTCACTAAAATAATTGGTTGAAAGTGTTATAATATGAGGATGTTTTTTTGACAGAATCACTATTTAAACTTTTATTAGTTTACATTGTATTTAGTTTAGGCTTTTTACTGTCTGAATTGGTGTTTTTGTTTTTGTAAGTTGTGTCAAGCTGAAGTACAGCATGTGAACGATCTTCCATGTTGTCACACTGTTCTGGAAAATGCTTTGTAAAATCTGGTTTGATGGTTGATTATCAGCGCTCACCCAGACGTCTGTTGTTCCCCCAACAATAGAATACCACCACCAGCCCTTCTCTGTGTCTGTGTGTGTGTGTGTGTGTGTGTGTGTGTGTGTGTGTGTGTGTGCGTGCGTGCGTGTGCGTGCATGCGTGCGTGCGCATGTGTGCGCATGTGTGTGTGTGTGTATTAATCATGCAGCTCTTATCAGCGACCGTCAGACCTGCAGAGTCTCCGATGTGCTCCCTGCTGATAGCTGCACACACAGAGGTCTCCTCCCCCATTGGGGCTTTAAATAGAGAACTAATAGACCTCGGCCTGGAAAATAAAAGCCGAAGATCATTACCAGACGAGAATGAGAACTCGGTAGAACAGTAACTAGAGTAACAAACAGCTGATGATACACTGGCCTCTTCATGTGCAGTCACTGAGTGGGAAGGAAATGAGAAAGACACCGCTGTACGAAACGCCTCCATCCAACAGAAACCACATTTTACACAAAGTCTTATGAAAACATATACTTCATCAAGCAGAAGATCTCAGCTTTCAACCCCACACCACACTGTCTTTTGCATACATTGACAAAAAATGCAGAAACAAGCAGAAGGTTTCAGAATGGAAAAATTGTGATCTAGAGGCACCTCTTTCATTCTAAATAACATGTTTATTTTAAATTTGTAATAAACAGGCATAAAGAAAGCATTGCTGGATCATATCTGTTTAGCAACCTCAGGCATTAGAGTTCATATTGAGTCGACTGTGTGTGTTTCTATCATGTCCTGCAACTCGTGACTCCAGATTTCAACTTTGATGTTGAGAGAACGACACGCGGAGAGGGGGGGTGTGAAAGGATAAAATCTGTCATTAGAGTCTATTCACTCTGTCTCTATGGTGCCAATGAAAAGGCTCTTAACCTGCTGACACACACACACACACACACACACACACACACACACACACACACACACAGAGCTGTAATGAACAGTCGAGGGAGTCCATTGCCCCTTCTGTTCACATTTAGACTCCTGATTGGCCGAGACCTCTGACCATGAAGGCCAAAAGGTCAAAATTGTGACACTAAGGACAGCTGTGTGTGTGTGTGTGTGTGTGTGTGTGTGTGTATGTGTGTTTTATCCTGGATATTTCGATGGAGAACTTCAATGTTCAAACCTTGATGAGAGGATTTTTTTATGAATAAACACTTCATAATGGGTCAGTGTGAATAGCAGGTCAGCAGCTCATGAACCAGAGGTTTGTTTGGATGTGTGGGAACTCCAGTCTGCAGATGACAGCTCGTTAACAGAAGGAGATTTGACCATCAACCCCAATCACTCTCTTTCTCTTCCCCCATCCCCCCTTCAGGCTCTGCAGCAACAAGGTCAAACACAGAGGTGGAGGAGTGTGGCGTGATACAAGCAGGAAGGTGTTTGTGCTGATATTTCACACACATACACGCCTGACATATCAGTGGGATGAAGTGTCCGTCTCCAACATGTGAGGTGTCTGGTCCTCAAAAAAAAGACCACGCGTCTGTCTCTTTGTTTTCTCTCTCCCCTCTTTTTCCTGATAGGCAGTTTTTTGAAACCCTGCAGAGCATTGTGACATACTGCCCGACAAACAATAAGATACCCAGAAACAACAGCAATAGAGAGAGGAGCTTTATAGTGAGTTACAGCTCTCTGTATTGTCCGGCCTGCAACCTTACTGTTTTTGTTCACACTCAACGCTTTCATGTTGTCATTTTCATCCACAACAAGCTGCTGTTTTCAGCTAAAAAGCTTTAAAAAACTAACCCTAACCCAAACAACAGTACTGCTGAGGTGCCCTTAAGCAAAGCACCCTTTGGAGCTTGCATCTATTCCTGATATTTACAGTTAGCTTTCTTACTGTATGTCGTATATTTCTCTCTAGGACCTGGTTATACAATTACAGAATACATGTAACTTGTTAAGTTTTTTTTACTTTTTAAGTTCTTTCTTTTGCTAACAATAATTTAATTAATATTATTATTATAATTAAAAAAGTTTTTTTGTTTGACAGCCTATTTTTTAATCAATCTTATTTCGTCACTCTGTAATCTGTTACCTGCATTAAGTTCAAATGTAACTTTCAGCCAATAGCACCACGTTAGAAGCATAGTTAACCTCCAAAATGTCACTGAAATAGGAGGAAATGACCAATTATTAAGCTCAGAACAACTCTGTTCACCTCGCTTGCACACGCTGTGAGTGTGGGTATCTTAATTGAAGCAACTGGTTGTTTATGTTTCTGTGCCGCTCCACAGTTTGCTTGTTTGCAACACTATACTGAATTTTTAAAATAGGCATTAGTGGAGCCACACAGCAGCCAAAAGTTTTGCACAGGGCAACCTGTCAAACTGTTGAATGAAAGCACTGCACTGCTTAAAAAATAGATAAAAAATATCAAGACTGCTGGAGGTGAACAAATACCTGAGACATTGTTAATGAAATCACACCACATCCTAATTGCTTATCATTTCACTCGTCTCTCTTTAATCTTTAACTAAACATGGTAGTAATTGTGGGGTGCTGAGGCACATGTCAGCAGAGGATCACTACCTGCAGAGTGGATGAAAAAGATGACAAAGAAAAGAGATACAGATGGAGAAAATCCTGCAAATAATGCAATGGGAGTCATAACCCCAAATCATAAAAGTATAACTTTAAGTTGCAAATAGCAGTTCAAAAATTAATCAGTGTATAGCAGGATGTATGACGGAATGAAAAAATAAACAAACAGAGGCAAAAGGGACTAAGAGGTGTAGAGATAAAGAATTGGGCCAAGCAGGGATCAGCTTCACACAGAGATCACAGACATGTCTTTCTACCAATTTTTCTGTTTTTTTTCAGTCTGTTTACCTCCCTTGCTCCATCTTTACCACCATCATTGTTTGATATTTTTTCTATCTGTCTCAGCTTGTCTCTGAGAGAGAGACAGGAAGAGTCAGAGAGAGAGATAGAGAGAGAGAGATAAGATAAGATAAGCAGATACAGAGAGATGGAGCTGCTGTAATAAACAGGCAGTTAGATGAGAAAGAAAAAAAGAGAAAGAAGACATGAAGGAAATGCAAATGAAAATGTTTTACGGCTGGGCTCTCTCAATTTCTCTTTTTCTCAATAGGCTGTGGAAAGAGCAATAAGTTCAGAAAGAGATAGAGAGAACAATCACACCCTGATCAATACACATGTCCTCAAAAAGACAACAGCATTTCCCTGCTTTTTAGATTTCAAAAAAGCTCTGGAACAATGTAAAAATTACATTGGAACATATTACTTCCCCAAATCAGAGAGCTGTAAAACATGTTTGCAGTATTACTCTAATCCTATTTAAACCATCAGTGAATTGACTAAATCACTAGAACGATCAGATATATCTGGTATCCCTCTGTTAGATACTTAAATTAAATGCCTTATGTTTGCAGATGACTCGGGAATCAGCATGGTCTCTGCTGGAGTCTGCACACAGTTTCCTACTCAGCCATGTGCACAGTTATTCATGTGTAAATACTCAAGCTCTCGTCATTACTGGAGTTGCTTTTGTTTTCTGATGCTCTAGTGGGTTATGTGGGCAAATTTTCAGCAAGCATGAAAGGGACAAAACCTGGACAATCCAATGGACACAACACTTTCATAATGGCTGTTATAGCAAAGTTGATGAATGACTTTAAAAGATACCTACTACATTTGACTATCACGTATACCATATTAGCTTCAGTTGAACTTTGGAGGACTAAGTATTCTGTTACCCATCTTTAGCATTGGAAGTGCTTTAGGATTAGAAAGTATAAACAGGAGGAATGAATACAGTTTCAGTGTACGTATGAGTACAGTGTTCACAGTGTTTCTCTGCGTGCATAAATCTCACCTTAAGGCTGTTCAATGCTTCTGTGTCGAATCGACGGCGTACCCCTGCAGAACCCTCTGCATCGCCACAAACCCCCCTCCGAGCCCTCCGCCGTAGCTCGACGTGCACCTCCAAAAATTTGTAACTTTGCGTCGAGGCGACGCAGACCGCAAGGTTTGTGATTGGTCAACTCGTCCTGTGCTAGTTCACTGACATAAGCTTTGCAAATAAACTAAGACATATTTTGGTTACAATGACGGGGTTATCCGTTTGTAAAGTGTCTATACGTCAGTAACGTTTTGAAATTAGCACTTCGCCAGCAAGCAATACTTTGTTGGCAGTTGTGGTAAAGTTTGCTTGCTAACATAACATAAACTGGCTGGCAGACACGTTGCAAATAACCTCAGACTTATCACCCCCTAGCATTATGGCGGTGAAATGCACCGCGATGCAAAGCAACCCCGACGCAGAACTCGGAAAGGGTCACAACGCCGTAGGAGCGACACTGTAGCTACGGCGTGGAGTTGTTGCGGAAGCATAAAACAGCCTTTACTGTTCAAAGTTCAGGGGCTATTGTGTGTGTGTGTGTGTGTGTGTGTGTGTGTGTGTGTGTGTGTGTGTGTGTGTGTGTGTGTGTGTGTGTGATTGGACGGACTATGAAGGAGCAGACAAGAGGATATCGTGATGACAAAAAATATCATGCACACTCTTATACATATACACAGGAAGAAGAGAGGAAATGAAGAGTGTAATCATCTTCAATCAAGATGTTATTGATTTGCTGTTTGATTTCTCTCTCTGTCTCTCTTTCTCTCCCACCAGCACCTGGCTCTTGTCACAGTAGGACATTGAGGCTCAAAGCAGCTGAGAGAGACAGTTATACATCATTATCTTTCCATCTTACATGGAGACACTGTGCGTGCGTGCGTGCGTGCGTGCGTGCGTGCGTGCGTGCGTGCGTGCGTGCGTGCGTGCGTGTGACCAAGATGTTTTTTGCTCTCTTCTGCTCTCCAATCACGATTGTCTGCTTATCTGTTGTCAGCCATAACAACAAAAACACACAAATACACACAAACAGAAGATTCTTCAGATTTTAGGGTACCTAAGTGTCCCATTTTTCACTACTCATCTACTGTTCAAAAGTAACTAAGTACATTTACTCAAGTACTGGACTTCAGTATGATACCTTAAGTTAGTTACTTTGCAGGTTTAGATTATTAATACAAAATATAAATCAACTAACCCCGCCTTTACCAGCAGCAACATTAAAGTGATATACACATGAATGCATCACTAATTATAATCCAGTAACATAATATATATGATTCAGAAATGGGTCACTCTGCACAACTATTTCTTTTACTTTTTGTTACTTTTGTTAAGTATATTTTGATGCTAATAATTTTACTTATTATTTTATTTAGTTTTCCTCATACTGTCTAATATTTTCTCCGATTTTTCAATCAAGTCCCTAGAGGAATCGTAGAGTTACATACTCCTGGAATTCGAAGATGTACAAAATTATTGTTTCCATTATTCTTCTATACAGTAAAATTGTAACTTCCTCCTTGCGTTAAATCCCACATGGTTACATTTGTGAATTTCAACATGCTCCCTCGTTATCGGTAATTTCACTATTATGGATTAGTTGACAACATCGTATGAGGTTAGTCCACTAAGAATTTCTTTAATCGAGGACAAGCCTCAAATTAAATTAAAAAAAAGTGTTGCACTCTATATCTAAAAGTAGAAATATTATATTGTGCCTAAAGTAAAGTTGATGATAAAATCCTTTTCACAAGGGGTTCCCCAGATGTGTTTGTGTGTGTGTGTGTGTGTGTGTGTGTGTGTGTGTGTGTGTGTGTGTGTGTGTGTGTGTGTGTGTGTGTGTGTGTGTGTGTGTGTGTGTGTGTTTGTGTGTATGTATTTGTGTCAGTATGTCAGTGTGTCTGCAGCCGTATGTTAATCCATGCTGTTAATGTAGCAATAAATTAGTAGTTTAGATGTCACGGGACGCTTAACACAGCTGATCCTTACTAGACACCCACAGAAACACACACATACACACACACACTCTGGACCCCTGGGGACCACAGGCGGACATTGTATAGTAGGCTAATTATCCCAAATTGCCAAAGTAGTAAAGAGGGTGTGTGTGTGTGTGTGTGTGTGTGTGTGTGTGTGTGTGTGTGTGTGTGTGTGCATGCTCTCACAGCTGCTCCTGGTGTCAAGCCTTTGATAGATGAGAGATAGAGAGAGTGTTCATTTACTGCTCGGAAACACACACACGCGCACACACACACACACACACACACACACACACACACACACACACACACACACACACCTGACTGCTCATTTATAGGTCTAACAGATTGGTCTTTTGTTGCTCAGTCGCTGGTTCACGCTGGAAGAACTGCCGAAGTTCAGACTACGACGCTCGGGGGGAAAGCACCCTGTTGTCAAGCGTAAATGCCTTAAATGCTGCAACTAGACCGCCTATGAAATTTGTGGTTATAATTAGGGAAATAAGAGGCATCATAAACAGACAGTAATATGATATTGAACAGACGCAGAGTAGAGTAAGTGTGCGATGGATGAGTGAATATGATTTCCTTCAGTGCAGACAAAAGGAATCCCAATTTACACTCACAGGGGCTTTTGTTGTCTGGGACGTTTTCTAACTACATATAGTAAGCCTAGTGAAATTCTAAATTGAATCATTGTTCAGTCAATTTGAAAGATTTACATGCTCCAGTGGGAGCGAATGGACATTGGGAAAAGTGCAACAAAACATGTAGGATAGTTGTGTTGAGAGATGGACCAACGCATTTGATTTCACCCCTTTATATGAGTCTTTTAATGAGAGATATTGACAATAAAAACAATACTGTAAAATAACACATTTAGCCTATAAGCCTCTACAACTGAGGCTATGATCCATATGTACATGTTTTAATTGTCTCAAAAATGTTAGCTTGGCAACAGTAAATTTTAATTAATAATAAAGATACACCAAAAAAGTATAGTAGTAAGGACAGTTGCTCTCTTTTGTTTAGTTTGCAGACCGTAAAAGCAGCAACAAGGATGTGCAAAGCCAATATAAGTTTGATTTATATAGAGATAGATAGATAGATAGATAGATAGATAGATAGATATAGATCCCTAATATTTTGTCCTCTTTCCATTTCCCTTTTTTGTGAGACAATGCTTTCTTCCATTCTTCTCCTCCACCCATTTATCTATCTTGTCATTCCTCGATCACTTCGATATTGATGAGGTGACAGGGGGCCACAGGCTTTAAGACACCACCTCATCTGGTTTAAATTACCTCCAAACCACACACACACCTGCCCCAGCACCACCACGTCTGTGTGTGGGTGGGTGTAGAGGGCGGGGGTAGTGCCTCTGGGATAGGTGGTGGAGAAACGCCCATGACCCCGACCATACAGATAAACACACACCCACACACACACACACACACACACAGGGAGAGCAACAGAGCGGGTGGGGTGTGAAATAAGCTGTAAGGCAGCGGGGATATTAAGCTGCCACATGTGTTCTGTTTACTATTCTCTAATTAACCCCCAGGCTGTCTTATAGACTACACAAACACACACACACACTCACCATATCTTGTCTGCAATAAATTGGCTCTGGTGTCATATAGTCTGAACATCATCAGCATTGAGATTGTGTTGCTCCAAACATTTCATATAATGCAAGCCACCAAAAACATCTTTTACCAAATATTTGTGTGTATATAAAAAACATATTGTACTGTAAATGATCTTTACATAAAGGATAAGTGTGTGTGTAAAGATGCTGACCTCCAAATTTGAATCCTTTACACATCCCATGGTAGACAGGGGGTGGCCGTCTTACTCATGTCTATGATAAATGGCTCACTAGGAAACAGACTGGAGATGTATGAGTTCCTGCACCATTTTGTACTTCCGAATGAGAGCTTATTGTTGGGCCACAGGACGGGTTATAACTGACTAAATGATGATAAAGTCTGTAGTGAAAGCTAACTACTGTACAGTCATTGCAAAGGCTTTTTTGTCCTCACATTTGAGTACATGCATGAGTTATAGCAGCATAGAAAGATCATAATTTGGGTTAAAATAAGTGCTTTGTCAAAGTTAGAGAAACACCTTGGTTTAGATTAAAATGATATGATTGATGAATGAATGAACAATTGCAGCCATGCTTTAAAACCAACCTTAACTGCTGGTTGGAAACAGAAAACAAACAGCCATCTCCCGTGTTAAAGTCTGAAGGTTTTTTTTTTATAATATACCACATATATAATAATACCACATAGCTAGCCTGATAAGCCGGACCCACATCAAGATGTTGGGTCTGGGAACTCTCCATTGACGGAGCTCAATCTGAGGGGTGGGATAAATGGTTGTCTTTCAAATTCCTTCTGCACGTAATAGGAGAGTGCTACAACCAGGCAGAGCAACAAAGAAGGTAGCGGAGCTAGTTGATAGATTAAACTTTTGCCGTATCCGGTTGGCAAAATTCCGAACACAACTTCCTTTTTTAAGAATGACTTCTGTGCCGTTCTTTGTTCTTTTCTCAAAGGAAAGCTTAACTCCAAGTCTTCCAGAAGACTGCTGTTTCCAGCAGCAGCCATAAGCCCGCCCACCGACTCTATACACGATGTGATTGGCCTGACCAGAGTTTGGTTTTTCCAGCTCGCAAGTCAACGGAGAGTGCCTAGACCCCCCTGGCTGCAAAATAAATTTGCTGCCACTAGGGTGCGTCTACATTTCTAGGCTACCACATAGCATCATCTTCCTATAATACAGTAAATCCAAAACCATCTCATGTTTGGCATAATTAACACAGATAATTAAAATCTGTTTACTGGTTGCATTATTACATTAGCTATCAAAACTTGTGGGAAAAACAAACAAATCAGTTGTTTTCAATCTAAATAATTTCTGTAACCACAAGCTTTGAATAAGAAAAGAAAGATGGTATGTGTCCCTATGTGCACATGCAATGATATCACCTATAATGCAATCAGCTGTCACCACTAATGCTCTCATCTGAGTGAGTCAGAGAAGAGAAGAGAAGAGAAGAGAAGAAGAGGGGGCGGACACTTGCTGCGTTTTGAGTGTTGGAAAATGAGTGGCTTCTTAATAGAATTCACCATGGTGCCTTTTCCTAAGGTGTCACACATAGATACATACACACAGAAACACACACACACACACACATTCATATATACACACTCAGAGGGCTGTGGGATGTGAGCAAGTCTAATTGAAAAGAACCAAGCAGAGAGAAATCTGATAGCTGGAGTTTGGCCTGAGGGAGGAGGGGAGAGAGAGAGAGAGAGAGAGAGAGAGAGAGAGAGAGAGAGAGGAGGAAAAGACGGGAGGTGAGATACGAAAAGGGAAAGAGATGGGGGAGACAAGGAGATGGAGGGAGATAAAGAGAGAAGAAAGAGACTGAGAACACAAACTAAGTGAAAGACAAGTAGTAAGCAAGTAAAGACAGATGGTGCTTCTTTTTTACTTTTTTGTGACAATTTTAAACTTTTAGCAGTTAAATCCTCCAGAAATGTTGCAACAGCTAAGTTTAAAGAGTTAGTTCACCAAAATAAAATGAAAACAAACAAATAGTGTATTGCTTTCCTCCACGTTGGTTTAATTTGTCTATACAGTAGGTTTTGAGATATCTTTGTATGAGGTTACCAAAATACAATTGAGGTAAATGGAATTTAGTTTGTAGGCCTCACAGCTTTGAAGAATTACTACTATTTTCAAACTTTTTTCAGGTTCTGTTTTCAGTGTTTTCAGCTACATCCCTCTGCTGGTTGAAAACTAGGTGATACAGTACATGCTGCAAACAAAGATTGTGGTCGCCCCTGTGTTTGTTCAGTGCTGACTCAGTCAGAAGTGACACTATTTCTTCAGCTGTCTCACTTTCTTCTGGCCATGCACATGTCTGATATTATTGACTGTTTTCATGTCCGGCTTTTGCAGTGTGTAATCATTTTTTTGTTGTGACTGACATCTTGTATACAGTAAGTCATTGGGTTCATCTGTCGCAAAAAAAAAAATAAAGGAACCAAAACATTGTTCCACATTGATGCCATACTATAGAATGGAGTTTTCCGGACACAAACATGTTTTACCTTCTCTCTAATGAAATGCTTTTTTCTCCCGGTAGTGTATTGGAAAATAAATTCTCACCATCTTTTCTTCTTTTTGCTAAGGTTGTTGCAGATTTTACAACAAGAACCACAGTGTATTTTAGCCAACAACACCATGACCAAACGGAGAGTAAAAAGAGGGAGAGTCCTGCACAATGTCCCTTTGTCCTGCCCACACACACACACACATACACACACACACATAATGAGGTGGACAAACAATGTTTGGACACCAACATGGACTAATGAGAGTTAAGAGTAATTAGTCTTACTGAGATATAGTAATAGCAAAGGACAGAAAGTGAATTATATTATAATTTAAACAAAGGCCATGCACACACACACAGAAACACACACACACACACGCAAACACACACACACACACACACACACACGCAAACACACACACACGCAGCAGCAGCACGGCCTTTGTTTCCACCGTCTTCACTCTCACATGTAATTAGCCTCACTCTCTCTGTCCGTCGCAGATACCGATAGCACACAGGAGGGGGTCAGTGTGTGTGTGTGTGTGTGGTTGGGTGGGTATAGGGACAGGGGGGGTCCGAGCGTCTCAAGGGACAGGTTATGACAAATAAGATTAATGTGTCCCCTATTTCCAGACTGGTGCACTGGCCTCTCTTCTGCTCTCTCACACACACTCACATCGTAAAAACACACATACACGCCTCCCTGATAGCCTTTTCTCTCAGGAGACGGTCCATATGGGGACTAGAGTCTGGTGGGAGTGTGGGTGTGTATGTAGGACGTCACCTCTCTGTCTTTTCCTTTGTTGTCATGCAGAACTGAAAAACAATTATGTTTAAAGATGCAATCCGGAGTATTGCATGTTTTTGGAGACCTTGACTCACAGCTGTTTTTTTTATCAAAGTTTTAAAGAAATTGTATCTCACTAGTTTAAGCCAATACATGCATGTGTGTAAACAAACCTAGTATAGAAAACGGTAAAAACCATACGTGAATAACAATTAATACTAAACTTAGTATTACTAAACCTGCATTACTTTCATGACAGTGTGAACTGCAGTCATTTGTCAACTGTCTCATATGAAACCAAAAGTCAACATTACCAATGTTGATTACTCAAAAGTAATCAACACAACTACGTTAGTATTTATCTATGTCATGGACGTAACTACGTCACAGACTTAACGTCCGTAACTAGGATTTTTTCCTTAACCTAACCAAAACGTTGTATTACCTAAAGTTAACCAAGTAGTTTCGTTTCACAATATCAACCATGTGTTTACTTTAAAACTGCGAACGTTACAAAGAACGGTCAAATGAGCTTTGTCGTTTTGGGAGTCATTTGCGACATAGTCTGTTGTTTAGGTATCTAAACTGTGTTTGGTTTCTGAAGAGTTGTTCTCAGTGAGGGAAATCCATAAGCACACACACGCTGCTCAACCAACACGCCCCTGCTCCTTTCCAACTATTGACCTCTGCTCTTTGGCCCTCCATGCTTGAGTGGTCATTACGCCTCACCAAGACAAAGAGGAAATGTGTCTGTGTGTCAGAGACAGGCAGAGAGACAGATAGACAGAGAGAAAGTCAGTCAGTTTACAAGAATGATACAAAGTACTGCATGCATAAATCTCACCTTACTGTTCAAATTTCAGGGTCTTTTGTGTATGTGTGTGTGTGTGTGTGTGTGTGTGTGTGTGTGTGTGTGTGTGTGTGTGTGTGTGTGTGTGTGTGTGTGTGTGTGTGTGTGTGTGTGTCAGAGGTATAATATTTTCCCCTTGTATCCCGCTGTGCTCTCTCCCCTAGATCTGAGCCTGTACCCCCGACTGAGACCATGTGTGCATACGTACGTGTGTGTGTGTGTGTGTGTGTGTGTGTGAGTGTCTCCCCCGCCTCCCCCCCTGGAACCTCTGACACACCCATGCCTGAGGGCTCCAAAGATAGCAAAAAAGCAAAAGACAAACAGACCCATGAATGGATTTAAAAAAATATGTTTTCAAAAAAATACACACTTTGATTTGTTGGTTAGGGTGAAAACCATGGACATAGATTAATCGCTCTAGCTTTTGTAGAGATGTACTAGTAGAAGTAGGAGAGGAAGATGTAGAGGCTTTTCCAGAGAAACCAAGAAAAGCATAAAAGGAGGACACAAAAAGGGGAGAGAACAGATGAAGCAAAATCAACAATTTCTCAGGCCTAATTGGATTAATAGGAAGCAAAATTAATGTGGGATGATCTGGTGTATGAGTGTTCATGTGTGCGTGTCTATGTACAGCAGTTGTTGTGCCTAAAGCAAAAATATGAAGTAAAAAATGAAGAGAGATTTAGACGGACATAGAGAGGGAGAGAGACAGATTTGGATGAGGAAGACAAAAAGAAAATCATCATGGGAAGAAGACAGAGAGAGGGTGATGTTTCTCCTCTCTGTCCTGGTCTGAAACTAATTGGTCCAGGATTAGAGGAGATTATATATAAAAAAAAATACAGAAAAAGTATACAAAGCCCTCCACAGGTCTGGTTTCCATGGCGATAGTCTGCTGTGCAACAGTGCAACTGCAACAGGAAGAGAAAATAAAACCAGTTGCTAATTACAAACAGTTACAAATGAGACGTACAAGGCTGTTTAGATTAATACTAAAGCTTGTTATCGATCCTAACAGGTAGTGAACCTGTCTTGTGTAACCAGTAACAGTTTTAGAGCCTGATAACACCAGGCAGCCAAACTGTATACTCTAATGTAAATATAAGAAAAGAGTGTGTATCCATGCTGCTTATGTTTGGTGAAGCTGTGCAAGAAAGTAGAGCACACAAATCCTTAATTATCATGATGCATTTCACAATAGAGACATCTTAAGAAGGAAAGATGTGCAGGCCAATACAAGTCAGATTTAACTTTAAATAACAGAAAAACTTAACATTTCAAGAAATATGCTTATACTCAATCTTCTTTTTAAACTTGTTTTTTAATTACTGTTGTTGTACGGGTTAAACGCGAAAGAGATTTAACATGTAAATTAGTGAGTGTTACAGATCAGATCCAACTTTACGGCTCAACTTTTGTGCAAGGCAGTGCACTGGCCAGTCAAATACATGCAAGCATACATTGCTGGTAGATTATTGTGGATGATTGTAATATCTGTCTTTATAGGTCTCAGGGTTTATTAAACCATTGTGCAGTATTGTAGCATCTGATAAGCCTTCAAACTAAACATCCGCTTAGTAGCCATACTTCTAAACTTTGCAATTAACCAAGCTAGTTGTTTCCCCTTGCTTCCAGTCTTTATTTCAAAGTTATTTCAAAATATTTCCTAAGCTAATCAACTCCTGGCTCCGGCTCCATTTTTACTGTACCGTCATGAGCAAGAAAGTGAGTAAGCCCTCTAAGCTCACTATGCATACAATACATTTTGTTATGTTGCATGTTACACAATGATGTAACTCATTGTGAGACCACATGCATCTATTCATTTTAAATCTGGATCTGTTTTGTGTTAAATGTTCCCTGTAAACAATATTTAAATAATAGATTAGATGAATGAGAACATGACAACAAAAAACATAAATAGAAAAATCCATTATAACATTGAACAAGACCAAACACACACAACCTTTAAGGCAGTATATGGAATTAATAGTTTTTTTAAAGGAAGTGCTGCCATTAAAATCAAGTTTAATTGGGTGCATTAATCACAAAAACAGTTAGCAGTGGGAGGACTGTCATTTCTTTTTCTCAAGCCAGTGCACATGACAGCAGAAAAAAACACAAATAGTCTCATGATACTGAATATAAGAAGTCTTTGATATTTCAAAAACAGTCTCATCTCTTCATAACTATGTTGAAATTCAAAAAGAGTGAGAGAATAAGAACAGGGCAGAGGTGTGGAGAGAAAACAGAAAGCTCCTGAGGCATCACACACTGTGAACAAGTACACTTCTCAAAAATGTTAAACTTATTTGCTGAGACATCTTGTTTCAACATCCAAAAAAGCATCTGCTGTTAATTAAAAACAGGCTTTTACCTTTCAGAAAGCCGCTGATACTCTGTCTGATTACCGATCTCAGCTTAAACATTCACATGTGTTGCTTTAGGCTTCAGATCCACCTCTGTGCTTTACAACGTGTCAGCTGTTGTTTTTTCCTTCGGTGTCACGCTGCTGGTTCGTCTGTAAAATGCACTCGACTCTGAAGCAGAAAGCTTTCCTCCCTGTCAGTCTTACAGGCTGATCAGAAAGGCTAAGACATCAGTTTTTTTCTTGTTCCATCACTGCTTCTGAAATATATTCTTCAATCTTTAGAGAGGGCATCACAGACGTAGCTGTGACAAGCAGATACAACAACAACAACCAGCCAACTACCCAATAACAAGAAACTGTTGTTTATTTGGTGAAATAGGACACATTTCGTATTTTGTTCTTTTTATTTTCTTCTACTGGCAATATTCAGATTTTGGGGTCTTTGTTAAAGTGGCCTCGGGAGCTCAATCGGTACAAATTAAAGTTACCATCTGGAGTTTTTAGCCACTAGTAGCTATGGAGCAATGTTTTTAAGAGAGGTCCCCGTTTTCTTGGAGGATGAAGAAGATGTAAACGCATGCATGTGGGAGCCACCGTACCTTTTATGCATATTTTGTATGTTGTACATAGTTGTATGTAGAGCTGGGAAATATATTGATATTATATCGATATCGTGATATGAGACTAGATTTCGTCTTAGATTTTGGATATCATAATATCGTAATATGGCATAAGTGTTGTCTTTTCCTGGTTTTAAAGGCTGCATTACAGTAAAGTTATGTCATTTTCTGATCTTACCAGACTGTTTAACTGTTCTATTATTTGCCTTTACCCACTTAGTCATTATATCCACAATACTGATGATTATTTATCAAAAATCTCATTGTGTAAATATTTTGTGAAAGCACCAATAGTCAACACTACAATATCATGGCGGGATCGATATCGAGGTATTTGGTCAAAAATATCATGATATTTGATTATCTCCATATCGCCCAGGCCTAGTTGTATGTTCTAAATACATAACCAAAAGATCACTGATTCAAAACAACACAGCTATTCTAGTCTCTCTTTCTCAGTCACACAGACACACACACACACACGCACACCTGGTCTTTTCCTCCCTTGCTCGTGAAATGTTATCATTGAGATTTCAATGTAAAATCAAGTGTGAGAAATGTTTTTAATTATCTAGCCACCTGGACAGGGTTGTAGCATGCAGACACACACACACACAAACAACACACACACACACACACACACAAACACACACACACACACACACACACACACACACACACACACGCACACACATGCACACACATGCACAAATTGTTTCAGGTAACAGATGTTGTCCTTTGTTTGATTAAAGTCAACAAAATGTTGTAAAAAAAGTCATAGTACAGTATGTTGAAAAAAGTCATATAAAGGTCATAGCATTGTGTGATGAAGAAAGTCATAAAAAGCTGAAATGACATAATATACAATGACTTCTTTTGACATACTATGCTATTATTATTTTTCGACAAACTATACTATGACGTTTTTTAACATACTATACTATGCTATTTATATGACTTTTTTGAAACACTATGTTATGACTTTTTTCGACACACTAGGCTATGCTATGACTTTTTCGACATACTATATTATCACTTTTTTGACATACCATAGTATACTATGACTTTTTTATAACATTTTCAACATACTATTTTTTTTTTAGACATACTATACTATGAATTTTTTCGACATAGTATACTATGACTTTTGTGCGACATACTATACTATGACTTTCTTATGACTTTTTTTCGACATACTATACCGTGACTTTTTTCAACTTACTATACTATGACTGTCATATATAGTATAGTATGTAAGTCAGAAAAAGTCATAGTATAGTATTTCGGGAAAATGTCACCATATAGTATGTCGGAAAAAATGTCATAGTATGTCGGAAAAAAACCATAGTGTAGTATTTCTGAAAAACACTAAAATGTTGAAGAATCGATCTCAAATTTTTATGTTTTAGCAGCTTATCTCGCTGATCTATTGTGAAGCTCATTAAAGAATGGTTCAGAGCTTGTATTTAGTGTACAAACCAATGATGACAAAAAAGTCATAATAATTAATAATATTGTAGGTAAAAAAGATTCATGAAAAAGTCATAGTATAGTATATGGAAAAATGTCATAAAAAAGTCATGGTATAGAATGTCTAAAGAAAGTCATAGTATAGAATGTCTAAAGAAAGTCATTAAAACATCATAGTATACTATGTCAGAAAAACGTCTAGTATAGTATGTCGAGAAAAAGTCATAAAAAAGTCATAGTATAGTATGTCAAAAAAAAGTCATAGTATAGTTTGTCGGGGAAAAAAAGTCATATTATAGTATGTCAAAAAAAGTCATAGTATAGTGTGTCAAAAAAAAGTCATAGTATAGTATGTCAAAAAAAGTCATAAAAAGGTATGTCGAAAAAAAAATCATAGTACAATATTTTGGAAAAAGTTATATAGTTTGTCGGAAAAAAAATCATAGATCAATTAAGAATTGAGCCCTCAATCTCAAAACTTCATTTTACCTCTAGCAGCTTATCTCAACGAGCTATTTGTGAAGCTCATTGAGGAATGGTTCGGAGTTGTATTTATTGTTCCCACTACTGAAGACAAAAAAGTCATAAAAAATCCATATTATAGTATGTCAAAAAAAAGTCAAAGAATAGTGAAGATTTGAACCCTCAACCTAAAAATCTTTTCTGCCATAGCGGCGTATTTCACTGAGCCATTTGTGAAGCTGATATAGAAATGGGTCGGAGTTGTATTCATCGTTCTGCTGAAGACAAAAAAGTCATGAGAAAGTCATTATATAGTTAGTCGGAGAAAAAAAGTCATAGTATAGTACATCGAAAACAAAGTCATAGGATAGTATGTCGATAAAAAGGCTCTCTGCCCTTTCTCACCTAGCTGTCCTGTCAATTAAAGGCGAGAAAGCCCAAAAAATAATCTACAAAAAAAAGAAAAAAAGGCATAGTATAGTATGTTGAAAAAAATCATAGTGAGAAATGAACCCTCAACCTCACATCTTATCTCACTGAGCTAGTTTGTCGGAAAAAATTGTCATAGTATAGTATGTCAAAAAAAAGTTATAGATTATTGAACCTTCAAACTCACGTCCAGCAGCTTACCTCACTGAGCTATTTGTGAAGCTCATTAAAGGAGAATTCCGGCCAATTTTTACGTTAATCTTGATCGCTATAGCTACACGAGTACTTTCGATAGAAAAAACCCCGACCCGAATCAGTGCAGGTAACACGGAGAAGCTGCAGCTACGTACTACAAGTGTCCCCTGAGCTAAAACGGCAGTGCTCGGGGCAAGTTTTAGAGTGCCTTTGTGCCTCTTAACAGACACAAAATGCAATTAAAAGTCTGTGCCACATGAACAGGGCCCTTACGTGTCAACAAGATGCGTTTTCAACTCAGACATTGTTTAAATTCACCTACCCTGGTCCCTGTCTCGATCCTGCCGGTAGCTAGCTTGCCCTGCTAGCTGATAGCCGTTAGCTACTAGCTGCCGTCCGGTGAGTGTATTCAGACAGGCTTCTGTGATAATCATCCCAATAACAATCCACGGAGCGGTGGTGGTGTGGCTATGTCCTCCAGAGGACAGGTCATGTCACGTCTTGAAGTGTATTCCCCCCTAAAAAACAGTAGTGTGGTAGTAGCTGCTAGCTGCCCTCCGGTGAGTGTGTACAGCCAGATAGCTGTTAGCCGTTAGCTGCTAGCTGCCGTCCGGAGAGTGTATTCAGCCAGGCATCTGTGATAATCATCCCAATAAAAATCCACGGAGCGCCCGTTGGGCTGGTGGATGTCCTGCATAGGACAGATCATGCCTTTGCAGCGAAAGGTTTAGATTATTTCCCCCTCAAAATAGGTAATTGAGCACTGTCGTGGTTATGACCACTGGTTATCAGTGACTATGTAACTACATGGAAACGGGATAAACAATGTCTGTGGCTTGCACAGTAATAGCGTTACTGAAGCTTAGCTGTTGCACCGTGCTGTCTCCTGGGACTTCAGTTTTAGCAGAAAAAGGTAAACAGTAGTATGCAGATTGGAGCGTAGTGTGTGAAGAGTGAAAAGCGGAGTTGTTTATAAGGGAAGAAGCTTGGAGTATGAAGAATATAGCAGATATACAACACACGGAAGAGCCTTTTGAGTTTGATGGTCGTCCTTATTTATTCGAACCCGAGTATACAGATGAAGAACTAGCCTCACAAGAGTTGGAAAGAACGAGACTGACAGACAGAGGGGAAACAGGCAGATGAACTTGCTGCTCCAAGCACAAGCTAAAGCTACCCTTCAGTAACTGGGGGACATAGCCACACCACCGGGCGCTCCATGGATTTTTATTGGGATGATTATCACAGATGCCTGGCTCAATACACTCACCGGACGGGGTGACAGGGCAAGCTAGCTACCGGCAGGATCGAGACAGGGACCAGGGTAGGTGAATTTAAACAATGTCTTAGTTGAAAACGCATCTTGTTGACACGTAAGGGCCCTGTTCATGTGGCACAGACATATTAATTGCATTTTGTGTCTGTTAAGAGGCACAAAGGCACTCTAAAACTTGCCCCGAGCACTGCCGTTTTAGCTCAGGGGACGCTTGTAGTACATAGCTGCAGCTTCTCCGTGTTACCTGCACTGATTCGGGTCGGGGTTTTTTCTATCGAAAGTACTCGCGTAGCTATAGCGATCAAGATTAACGTAAAAATTGGCCAGAATTCTCCTTTAAGAATGGGTTGGAACTTTTATTCATCATTCACACTACTGAAGAGAAAAATGTCATTGTAGTCGGAAAAAAGTCATGGTATAGTATGTTATAAAAAAAAGATAAAAAGTCATAGCATAGTATGGTAGGTAGAAAAAAGCCATAGTATGTCGAAAAAAATCATAGTATATCAAGGAAATGAACCACACATCTTCATTTTATCTCTAGCAGCTTATCTCACTGAGCTATTTGTGAAGCTTATTGTGGAATGGTTCGGAGTTTTATTTATCGTTCACACCACTGAAAATAAAAAAAAATCATTGTGTAGTTTGTCAAAAAAACGTCATAGTATAGTATGTCATAAAAAGTCATAGTATAGTATGGTAGGTAGAAAAAAAGCCATACAAAAGTCATTGTATAGAATGTTGAAAAAAGTCATAAAAAGTCATATTATAGTATGTCAAAATAAAAGTCATATTATAGTATGTCGAAATAATATTTTGGAAAAGAAATTTGTGAAGCTCATTAAAGAATGGTTCAGAGCTTGTATTTATTGTTCAAACTAATGAAGACAAAAAGTCATATATAATTCATAATTTTAATTCTGCCGTGAAAGAGGCAAAGCAGCGGGTGTGGGAGAAGTTCGGAGAAGACATGGAGAAGGACTTTCGGTCGGCACCAAGGTGCTTCTGGAAAACCGTTCGCCACCGCTTTGAGGAACTCCTGAATACACCCTCTATGTCAGAGGCAGAGCTGGAGGATGATGGGGGATTGTCGTCAATTTCCCTGGTGGAAGTCGCTGAGGTAGTCAAACAACTCCACAGTGGCAAAGCCCCAGGGATTGATGAGATCCGTCCAGAAATGCTGAAAGCTCTTGGTGTGGAGGGGCTGTCCTGGTTGACACGCCTCTTCAACGTTGCATGGAAGTCTGGGACAGTGCCAAAGGAGTGGCAGACCGGGGTGGTGGTTCCCCTGTTCAAAAAGGGGGACCAGAGGGTGTGTGCCAATCACAGGGGTATCACACTTCTCAGCCTCCCTGGTAAAGTCTACTCCAAGGTGTTGGAAAGGAGGGTTCGGGCGATAGTCAAACCTCGGGTTGAAAAGGAACAATGCGGATTCCGTCCTAGTCGTGGAACAACTGACCAGCTCTTCACTCTCGCAAGGATCCTGGAGGGAGCCTGGGAGTATGCCCAACCGGTCTACATGTGTTTTGTGGATCTGGAAAAGGCGTATGACCGGGTCCCCCAAGAGATACTGTGGGAGGTGCTGCGGGAGTATGGGGTGAGTATGGGGTCAGCTGGGAGGAGGCCTCGGGGAAGACCAAGGACTAGGTGGAGGGATTATATCTCCAACCTGGCCTGGGAACGCCTCGGGATCCCCCAGTCAGAGCTGGTTAATGTGGCTCGGGAAAGGGAAGTTTGGTGTCCCCTGTTGGAGCTGCTGCCCCCGCAACCCGATCCTGGATAAGCGGACGAAGATGGATGGATGGATAATTCATAATATTGTAGGTAGAAAAAAGTCATAAAAAGTCATAGTATAGTATGTCTAAAAAATTCATAAAAAAGTTATAGTAAACTATGTTGAAAAAAGTCATAAAAAAGTCAAAGTGTAGTATGTCAAAAAAAAAGTCAAAGATGAAGGGCCACAGGCCACTGCTTCGAGGACTGAGCTTCTGTATATGGGAACACGCTCTAAGAGGTGAGCTACCTAGGTGATGATAATGTAGTACTAAGAACTCATAGTATGACGATAAAAGCAGACCTGAGAGTAACATCATCTAAGCCTAAACACACAAAGAAAAGGGTTCTTGATTTTAGAGTTTCTTGGTTAATTACAAACAAAAATTATTTACAAGACAGGTTCCCAAATTCACAGAAACAAATATTTTTTGCTGTTTTTCATAATCAAAACTGCCAAGAGAGCTGTTTTTATTATGAAATGTTCACTCTGTAAAATGACTCAATCTCCCACCGGTGTCAGCAGCGACACAGGTTTTATGTCAATAAACATTCAATCAGGACTGAATCTCTCCTCTGGGTGTTATGATTTTCATAATCCTGGATTCGTATTGAATCTTTTTCTTCCTCCTCTTCTCTCTCTGCAGATCATTGTAAGCTTCGGAGTCTCCTGGAAGCGTGAATTCAGAGTTCAGAGACACACACACACACCCTTATACAGTACTGTTACATGCTCCAGAAGCATGAAATCAAAGTTCATGTTGCAGTTTTTCCACTTTAGGTATTTTCCCTGTGGACCTGCAGCTTTTTGAATCAGTTTAAGCCTTGGTGCTTATAGAATCAGACAGATAATTTCACTGTGAATAATAGATAAGATAATATTAAAACCTGGAACAAAGTTTATCGCAATGAAACCTTAAAAGTTGCGTCTTCACCGACATAGGAGTAATAACAATCAATTAAAGAGAATCATTTCATTAGGGAATGCAGCCAGTGTCATGTTGAATTCAGAAAAGTTTGAAGTATGATCGTGAATCATTTTTTCCAGGGGGAAGCTCAACATTTTTGGAGGTTTAAATGTCGCCATCTGAAAGCCACATCACTTTGCTTTTGCCTTTGCAGCTATTTAGGCTAATGGCTGTCTGTCCTTCTACTCATTACTTCTTGTGCGAGGCCGGGACTAAAGTCTGGTGTAATGAGGCAAAACAGAGCTTTCATTTTTCTTTGTGCCTCTGCAGTGCTCACACCTCAGCCTATGTTCAATACAAGGTAGAAGGGATTCTCTACTTACTTATTTACATACTGTTGACACCCTTTTCTCTTTGTGGCGTCATGTGATTACAATGTTGTATTTCTTGAGAGGTGTAAAGTTAAACTGGAAGCAAATTATTTCTCTAACTCCTTGGTCACCGTGATGTAGAGTTTGTCAAAAAAACATTTTTCTGCCATTGAAACATGGATAATATTTTAGTTTTCAGTCCAATAATGACTAATTGTTGATGCAGTAAAAACATTGATTAACCGTATAACACTACAGCAAGCTAACAGCCAAATAAACAAAATGTGTACAGTTTACCGCAAGTGAAGCCCTAAAAGGTGTATAAAGCCTTTTGGGGATCCAAAGGGGGCTGTGAGAAATCTGATACATTACCTCAAGTAATGTCCCCTGAGTCAGCATCGATTGGGGCTGAAGACTAAAAGTTTGAATCTCAGACTGAACTGTCGGCGGTCAAGTTGCATTGTGGGTAATGTAGGCGCCTGATTTTGACAATGAAAAAGAATGTGTGGAATAAAAAAGACGAGTTCTGCTACAAATCCATCTTGACATGACATCAAGCCATGTCTAGATACAATTGCTAAACTATGATTGGACAATGGCTGTCCTTGGGAGGGGTTAAGCAAATGTTTTCATATTCCCTAATTTTGCTGTTTCAGGGTTCAGTAGTAGTAGTAGACAACTTTATTGTCCCCGTGGGGCAGTTGGGTTTGCGGCACAATCGCAAGACACTTTATAACAAGACATCAGACATAATACAAACAAATAATTATTATATCAGACACCGACAAACAAAAAATGAAGAATATACATCACACACTACAATACACTATACACCCTTGGGTATGGTCAGACCAGCTGGACGACTAGCTTATTCTGACTGATTTAAGGCTTTTATGGCTTGTGGTTCAATCCCCAATTACATATGTTCATATATGTAGCATTAGCAAAAAATGTTTTGTGGAAAACATAATGCCATTTTCCACATATCGGCAGTGATCTGGAGATAGTAGTCTGTGTTTTTAGTCAGGTTGTGTTAGCCTAGCTTAGCATAAAGACTGATAGCAGGTGGAAACAGCTAGCTGGGCTCTGTCAAAAGGAAATGTGCTTAAAAAGCCTTCCAGACACTCTTAAGCTAGTTTATTTACACAATGTACCTTATCTTGTTGTTATTAATCCATATACATGAACAGGAGTGTAAAAACATGAACTATCCACATTCCCTTTCTCTGTTTCTCTTTTTTTTTTCTTCCCATCCCCACCCCCTGTTTCATTTTCTGTTGCTTTTTTACTCCATTTGTTTCTTTTTTCTTTCAATCTGCCACCATTCCTCTCCGTCTTTCTCTCATTTCCCAGTTCACTGAGTTAAATATGGGAAAACCAAACCAATCAGGCCATGACATGGTTATTATTTTTAAGTACTGATTTTTTTTAATTCTCTCTTTCTTTCTCTCTCTCTCTCTCTCTAACTCTCTCACACTCACTCTCTCTCTCTCTCCCTCTGTCTCTCTCCATCATTACCATTTGTCTTCCCTTCCTCCACCTCTTTTTATTCTCTCTCTTTTTCAATCAGTATTTTGTCCATCTACTAGGATTGAAAAATTGCAATACTGTAAGATTTTTTAACCCATGAATTAATAATCATTAACATTTGACCAATATTTGACCAATGTGTGTGTTGTGTGTGTGTGTGTTTGTGTGTGTGTGTGTGTGTTCGCACGCGCCTTATTGAGGATTCCCAGAAGAAGCCTAAGAACGTCCATAAAAAAATCCTGAATACATGTAGACTGCACAAACTTTGTGTATTATGCTAATCATGCTCAAACTGTGCAAAGTCACTTACCTTATCCAGGGATTGAATTCCTGTTGAGCTCATTTAAAGCGAGCAGTGAGTATTTATAATGTGTAATATCGTCAGCGGGGATAGCTGACTGCAATTTTTGGACAAATGATGCAGCAGCACAAATGAGACAAAGATGTATATTTTATTTTATCTCTCTTGAAGGCAAACATTTAAATGATCAAGATGAGTCAGCTACTGATGAATCCTTCATAGAAAAATATGTGGATGATGACAGTGATGTAACCATTCGTTGTTTGCATTGGATACATTTCATGTTATGAGCATTGTTTTATGTAAGCTTGCATAATTCATTTTACCATCTGTTTAACATATTATTATGATAGGCCTACTGTATGTTTTCTGTATATTCTTATGTTTTTTGTATCTTGTGTGTTCAAATCAGTGTGAGTTCTGTCTATGGCTGCAAGACACATCTCAAGTTAAAGAGTTAAAGAGTTTTTTAGTCATTCATAATAATAATAATAATTCAGTCAGACAACTCACATTTAAAATGTTTATTATAACAGCAGAACATTGTGTTTGGTGGTCAGATTCCGACCTAATCACTCCAAGCAGTTTGATTTACATAAGCTTTTGGGGAACGATGATAAAGTAGCTTCCCCCTGGCCGGAGGCAGGCAGCGACACAGGTACAGGGCATTAGCAGCGCTGACAAGGCAAAGGTGGGGAAATTGTGCAGCTTAAATACACCACCAAATTGAGGGGGTGTGTTTGGTAAATGATACGGGTAGTGAGGCATGTCACTTGTGTGTACAGCAATGCAGCTCGAGTTGACTGCCTGAACTAGCTCGCAGGCCTCGCCCCATTAATAATAATAATAATAAAGTATACAATTAAAATCTCTGTTAACAGCTTATTGGTGTCAGTTTTTTCTCATGTGTGATATCCATGTGGTACAATTTACCCAAAGTTATGTTACTTGGAATGCCCTCCTTCAGCCTGCATGCACCAACATGTGTGACACCGAGAAAGTAACTGCCAAACATTCAGATCCCACAGGACAGCAGTTTCTAACTGGCCCGGTCATTTTCAGGACACTGACAATTAAGCGGTGTACCAACCCTTTAATTAGATATAGGAAGAAAAAGTGTCCTCATTAAGGATGTAATTAACTCAATCAATGAACGCTAAAGAGCACCGAAATACCAATTAAAGAGAGTGAGAATGTTTTTTATTATCTTTTAGTCAGGCATGTGAGGGTTAATACAGTAAATTAATAAATGTATGGATGCCATAGGTAGTATAATTATCTGAAATGACCTGAATGAGTGTCCATGCATGTAGGACATACCTTCCTTTCAAACTCTCTCCCTCTAAATCTCACTGTTTTTACTTTCTTTTTCATCCTCTCCTTCTCTCTTCTGGACAGAAACACCTCAATAACTCTCTCATTCTTTTACTGTCCCTCTTCTCTGATTCTTCAGGCAAATTTACCTTGACCACTCTCTTTATCACACCTATATTTCTGGACTTTAAGACATGTGTAAAAATAAGTTAAGACTGAGAGCTCTTTTTTAATCTAGGAAACAGCAGTTGACAAAAAACAGCGTAACAAGGTCCATTTAGTAGCTGCTCGGTAGCTTTCAATCACAGTTTCACTTCTCTGAGCACTTTAAGGACTTAATGTCTGTGTTTGGTTAAAAGTAGAAATTCAACAGTAGTTGGCAAAAACAATCTCAGAAGAAGGTAAAGCTGGCGTCTTAACAAAAGATAAAGTAACCCATTCCATGAAGAAAACATTCTCACTTTAAAGAAGTTGTTGCTCCAAATATAAAATGTGATGATTTCCAGGTGTGCAACAAGTGCTGATTGAGTCTGATTTATCCAGTAAAGTTGAGTTATTACACTGTGGAGTTTTAAAGACTCATTACAGTATCAGGCAGGGAAACACAGACAGTCATATTAAATGAACCAGAAACTTAAAGTCAGAATATGTTGGCGTCTGCTGCTTGGAGTTTGACAATTTCAAATCTAACTCTATTGAAAGCTAAAACTAACAAAGGGAAAAGCGGCCGCCCTGCTGCTCAGTGTCAGGACAGTTATGATGTAGTCATGATGGGTTTGAATCAATCAACACTGTGACTTCTATTCTACCTACTACAGTACCTCTAAATCTTACATCTGAATGACTAAATGAATGAATTACTGTAAAAAGAGAGAGAGAGAGATGGGGAAGAGATCAGGATTAGATCTGGGAAAAATCCTTCTTTCTTTTCCCTTATTTCTCCCGATCTTTTCACTCCACAAATGTGCAGCTCTGTAGGAAATTGTCTTGGAAGATTATCGGTGTGTGTGTGTGTGTGTGTGTGTGTGTGTGTGTGTGTGTGATTACCAATGTTTGGTATTTATTTCCAGAGCTACAGAAAGCTCTGTGTGACTTTTTCACAACAGGGGGTCTTGCTTCAATCACATGCCCCCTGTGTGTGTGTGTGTGTGTGTGTGTGTGTGTGTGTGTGTGTGTGTGTGTGTGTGTTGTCCAGGGAACATATAACTGGATTAGCCGTCATGCTTTTATTTCTGTAATGGAAACATCAGCCTCAGAAAGAAAGTAGGGCTAAGGGCAGACAGTGAGTGTGTTCAAGACAGTGGGGGAGAGACAGAGAAAGACAGGCAGACAGACACAGTGTTGGACTTGATGAATGTGTGTGTTGAGAACATCTACAGGTTTGCATGACAGACCCTGTAACAGAGAGTGCAACCCAGACATGACAATAGGGGGGTGTAAAAACAGGTCACTGGACAGTGTGTGTTTTGTCTCAAAGATTAGCAGTGCATGAGTGTGTGTGTGTGTGTGTGTGTGTGTGTGTGTGTGTGTGTGTGTGTGTGTGTGTGTGCGTGCGTGCGTGCATGCGTGTGTGGCAAGGGCAGATGTCCGGGGTCCCATGCCATAAGGCAGCATGTGTGTGTGTGTGTGTTTCTGTGTGTTGCTGTCTGTTCATGTGTGTGAAGTGATGTGCAGCCAATCAACTCAATATCCTTCCCTTCAGTGGTTTGTGAGGCCGACAGCGAGCGACTGTTGACATGATTTCAGTTCAGACATGAAGCAACAGCAGAGAAAGTCAGAATCGTTGACTCTCATCACATCCAGATAAGAACAAACAAAACAATACTAAACTAACAACAGCTATGGGTTTGGACATTTGTTGAGACAAGGAAATTAACCGGTGGGTCACTCGTTAGGCAAACAGAGCAAATCTTGACAATTGTCTGAGTAGAAGTGTTGCTGTTGCTTGTCATTTTGGTCAATCAGCTAAATGACTGCAAAACTAAAAGTAGAACTTCCCATTAGAAATTAATGGTATCTAAGAAAAGCAAAAACATCACTCCTTTGTTTCTAAATTTACAGCCATTCATTTTGAAATCTCAAATCACACAGTAAATCAAACAAATAAAGCAAGTGTTATTAATTACACTCAAGCAATAATCAAAATAGTTTGCCCAAACATAAAGTTAGCTGCTAACCTCTGTTATAAACCTAAAAAATTAAACAACACCACATTTAAATACCAGTTCAGATCAGTCCTATCAGAAGGTTTAAGGACTGCAGCTCGGATGAATTATTTGCTGTGATTACACAGAGCAGCTGCACCACCTGGTGGTTACATAATGCAGAGAACACACAGACAGACAGACACAGACAGACACAGACACACACACACACACACACACACACACACACACACACACACACACACACACATATACACACACACACAAGAAGAAAGAAACAAGAAAATGCAAACTTGATCTTTCATCATTGCATTGTATTATCTATATTATTCTTCAGTGTTTTTCTGTCATATCTCATTCTGTTGAGGTCAGGTTGATGTTGTGTGTGGTGGACATGTTGAAGCAGACTATAGTATAGTACACAGAATGTCATGATGTTAAAATGTCGTGACTTTTAACCTATGACTGTATTTTTCTTCCTGTTTGACACTCTGTAAGGTTTTCATTAAGATTGATTGATGGACTGTAGCAGTACTGTAAAATGTTTTTTTTTCACAGCTTTAGCTTATAAGGCTAAACCTTGTCTACACTTACCTAATGTTGAAGAGCACTCATCTATGAAGTCTATAAACTAGTGATTTCTCCATGCCACTGAACCAGCACAAGAGACAATAAAACCTCTGTCCTTTTGTCTTCATAGCTGACATTTCAGTCACTTCACCTTCGAGAAAGTTATTTCCCTTAAATCGTCGCCATTAAGAAAAGTTATGGAGAAAGGTTGTCAAGTTGGTGAAGCAATGTTTGTGACAGATCATTTTTAAAGAAGTCATCATTTTACAAGGAAATGTACAGAGTGATGGACAAATTTGAAATAATGTATTCATGTTTGAAGCACATTGGTGTTTAATGACTAACAGCATCATCATTTGTCTGTTTAGCTGTCTGCAGGCCTAAGATGATGTCGGCTTCATTCATTTGGACCAAGATGTCCACATACTTTTGGCGGTTTACATGTAAAAGATTGCCTAACGTCACATCCAGGATGCTTTCAGAGGCAATGCCTTATTCCCATTTTAACTTAATCACTGAGTTTAATAAGTGTCACCAGACACTTATTAAAAAATTATTTGTGTCTGACATGTCTAACATTGAAATATTTTGGGCACTGAGTTTGGAGGTGCTGTAATTATAAAGCATGTTTTGGTAAATCTTTAAGGTTTGTAAGCTTTCTTAACCATCTACTCTGCCAAAACATCAGAATTTAACATTCATTCAAACTTTGGTCAGTGAGTAAGTTTACATGGAACATGGATAACATGGTTATTCATATTCATATCCCTGTTCACATGATCATATCAGTGTCCAGGATTCAGATAAGGTGTACATGGAGTAGTATCTGGTTTCTATCGGGAGTATTTTCCAGCTTGCATAAGGTTTCTCAAAACCGGAATAAGGGCTAACTGAAAATTTGAGCTTTTTAGTTCATATAGTAGGAGCAAATCAATCTTGTAATCTGATCGCCTAGGCCTATATCAAGGTGTGTTGTAGAGGCCTTCCTCTACTTTAATAAGACAGGTATAGGACAGTACATGCCACGTCTCAGCCAATCACAATCCAGGTCCAGTTAACGCGTGGCCTTGTGGTTTTAAACTGATAACAGCTGTGAGCTGAGCTCTCTAGCTCAATGTGTCTGTAGAAATATCTTTGGGCTGTATCAGTCTCTAACGGCCTATTTTGTACATCTTTTTACATTAACCCATTCTTATGCAAATTAGTTTTTAAACAAAGTTGTAAGATGTTTTTCTCCGCGTTGCTCATCATTGCCAGTTGGGCTTTGCTCGGTTCTGTTTCGGGGTCTCCCGCTGTGGAGGAAGTGTACGCGGCTGTGCTCAGCGTCGTGTCTCCTGGACAGCAGTATCTGACCGGGGAGTCCATCGGCTCCGTCTTTAATACACTGGAGAAACGTGTGCAGTGCGGTGAAGTGTCGTGTGAAAAGGTAAGTTTTATTAGGCTTAACTCCGCAGCCAGGTAAGAGAGCCAGGCGACTGACTGCAGGTGCAGCGGAGAGAGGTCGAGGTCCAAAAGTGATTAACTGAAGGCCTAACTTGTTAAACTGGATTTCTTCTTGTTCTTCTCCTTATTATTTATAATAATAATTATACGTAATAACATCAACAATAATGATAATAATAACTTTATTTGTATAACACCTTTCATCTTTCATAGCCCATATAAAATGCAGCTCCAAGCTTTACAGTATAAAACACAATAGAGAAAAGACATATAGACAAGATACATAAGCTCATAACAATAAAATAAAAGACACTAAATCAAAAAGCCAAAGAAATTAAATTATAAAAAAAAATGTTTTTCAAGTAGCCTACTTATTTATATTTTGGTTCATTTTATTGTATTCTTGAAAATGACGGATAAAGTTTGTGCTGTAGTATGTACGTCCAATAAATAAATAAAGAATGGCAATATAAAAACATAAAAACAAACTACATTAACTAAATGCCTGCCTGAATAGGCATATAATCTCATTGGGAGAAGTTCTATTTTAGCTTTAGCTAGTCTTAATCAGACTAAATGTGTTTGGTATTTAATGACTAAACAAAATGATTACTCAAATATTTGATGCTAGACTAGTTCATCTACTGATTAGGGCACTTTTGCAGGCAAAAGTATTAGTACAAATGAGAGTGAAGTCCCTGAACTTGCAACATGTCAGCGATAATCTTCATAAATGGACAATGCATGGCTGATAAGAATCAACTCAGGTGGCTGCTGATAAATAAAATGGACAAAAAGACAATAGCTTGGATTATAACACACTTTAATTGTTCCTAATAAAGAACTGAATTAAATGAAGCAGGGCAAGTGAAGTAATATAACTTGTTAGTGTTAATGAGTAAAACCTTCACGCGGTTCAATAAACTAATAAACCACATTTGACCTAGAGTGAAAGTCTATAATGTCATGTTTGGTGTCAATGAGTTCAACAGTTGGACCTTGTGATTTAACAGTTTTGTTTCCTGTTTTGACAGTTTAGGGGTCCATTTACTTCAATCACAGAAATGCATTTTCTCCCTTACCGTCCTACTGGTATTTAGCCACGCAGATAGTTTTGGTTTTATGTGCATGTTCTGAGATATCAATCTGCCAATGCTGCCATTCCAATACAACTGAATTACATCTAATTTGTATTCCTTAAAGCATAAAAAAAAAACATTTATAAAATCCATCCAAGTTTTCATAGAGACTATTTCTTCAATTAAAAGTAGTTTCAGAATAAACTTCACAGTGAAGTCTCTGGGTTATAAAAACAGAGAAACTAAGGGTAAAGCAAAAACATCAGAGACAAGTAAAACTGCCAAATAACATATGGCAAAATACAATTAGAGGTAAGTGAGGCACACCTGGGTCAAACGTAAAGAACGTTTGTTAAAGTTGTACATATTTCAAACTCTTAATTATCTTAATTATATCTGGGTCAGATTGTTGTCAGCATAAATAGTATGTTGATTTATATTGTAGCCTACTTCTAATCTGAAAAAGTTGTTTTCCATAGAAGGCAATAAAAGCAGCTGATAGCCACAATTATTATACTACAGGTTGCTGTTAATGCAATGTGCATATTTCTTTTTCTAATCTACCCTTGGGTTTGGTTGAATTGACCAATAAAGTGATATGAGATCTGAATGGGTTTTACTCTGTGCATAGTGTGATCTAGCAGATGTCGTTAACCAGCTGATCAGGAATCACTCCACCCATGGAGAGGACGAAACTGGAAAAGGCAGAAAACATGTAACCATCAGTGGGTCTCAGTTCACTGCTCTCGCTGCCGGATGCGTCCTGTACCTCTCAACCCCTGGCCTGGTCTGCACCGCGGTGAGGCAGGGGAGATGGGGAGAGGAGGTTGAACGTTTCCTACATGAAATCACACACCAGGAGCAGCACCAGGACCATGAGCACATACACGTTCATGGGTTGAAGGTGCTGCTTAAAAAGCTCCATGACCACTACAAGCCCTCAGAAAGTGAGGTAAACATAAGACTACAACAACAAGTATTTTTTAGTAGACCGAACCTAAAAAAGTACTGTTTAGTGTTTGTTCATCTGTGGTTGATCTAGCTATGGCCCCCTCCCAAGAGACATTAAACATTACTGCTACACAAAAAATACTCAAATATTTACTTTTTTACTTACTCAAGTTAAACTATTTGGAAAGGAAACACTATCCTTGGGTGTGATTGCTTGTCACAGGTATGTGATGAGTTGTTGCATGAAGACATATATCAGGATTAAAAAAGTTAGCCAAATAACTTCTCAAATAATTGTGGGAACGCTTTCTGGAAGTAACATCATTAGCATACAAAACTGAATCACCTTCCCAAACCCGCTCTAGAGTATGGCATAGTTGTATTCAGTTATCTGGGAAACCTTTCAATCCTGCTTTTCTTCTGAATTGAAATAGCCCTCAGGAAGAGTGTAGTAGTGTAACAGTATCGCAATTGAATTTGGGCAGCAACAATCGATTCATCTGCAAAAAACAGAAAATAGTAAATAATAACCATACATTTATGTAAAGTCTAAGGTAACATCATCAAATTGCTTGTTCTGACCATCCAACAATCCAAAACCTAAATATATACAATTTACAATCACATAAAGGCAAACAAAAGCATACAATTTTTACAATTGAGAAACTGGAGCTGTTAAAACATGATTTAAACAATTAATCAATCATCAAAATGATTGTCGGTTATTTTTCTGTTGATCAACTAATCAATGAATTGACAATTTCAGCTCTAGATTGAGTCAGTAGGTAAAACTCTCTTTTGGTTATACCCATACCTTTTTTTGTCCTTTCTCTCTCTTATCACTATGGTAACCAGAGCTGTGTAACAGCCAGTGACATCATGGCAGAGGTCAACGCATCATCAGCAGAACAGAGACAGGAAGTGGGTGCAGTTTTGGGCCGTGTCCTGTATCACGCCTTGCAAGGTCACTGCTTCATTAGCCACTCACTGCCTGAGGAGAGCTTCTTCCTGGACTTCATCATTGACCGTCTCGGGTCAGAGAACTTCACTGTCGGGGGTAAATGTCCTTTCGGAAACGCAGAAAAACACAGATACATGCATAGATAGTCATCATTCAAAGACTGTAAACTTAGACTTAACCACTTAGAAAACTAAAATTGCAAGATCTATTATACACATAGGTATTTCTGTATGCACAAACTTACACACCTTGTGGTTATTTTTTTTCTATTAACATAAGGAAAAGTTAGTCATATTAGAAGGAAAGGTTAGTCATATTACCAACTAAAACCAGTTGAATCCTGGAGTTCTTTTACTGAGGTGCAGGTTGTATCTGCGTTGTGTAGATTTGGAGGCTTTCATGAGGAGTCTCAACCTCGGACCTGACCACGAACATGACAACCAACACCAGGACGAACACTCTGATCACGATCATAGTGGTTTCAGACGGAGGAAGAGGAGCGTGGGGCATGAAGGAAACGCCACCTGGGATCGGGTACATATTGCATGTTAAATGAGCAGAAAAATGCAAGTCCGTAGTGGTTGTGGTGAACACGTACAGTACAGCTGACAGTTTACTACAGCACCCAAGTCTTACCAGACAGTTTGTGCTCATATGTTTCACCAGTTCTGTTTCTCAGCTGAAGAGCTGGTCCTGATCTACAGTCTGGCAGACAACAGCTCTGCTTCCTCTGTCCTGGGTCGGACTGACTTGGCTCGGCTGAGCCCTGCACTCCTCCAGCAGATTCTGAGCCGAGCATGTACAGACATCACAGAACCACCAACACCAGATGGGCTCACCACGGCTGAGAGTAAGTGACCATTCTGAAAGAGCCACAGGGAACCTGCTTCCACCTCTTATTGAAAATATGGCAGGTGATGTTGCACTTGAAAGTACCCTCAGGTTGTAACTGTGTAAGCATGTAACCTTATAAAATAAAATAAAATTCTGATTCACAAGCTTCTAAGTCAGAAGGTTTTGTGGTAATAAAGGCTTACTTTACATTCATATTTCTTTTTTCTTTTGTTGCAAAATATTAATAAAGGTGTCCAGATAACTCTTTCAAAGAAAGTCTACCTGTTCTTAACCCCCCTTTTTCTGTTCTTTCTTCCTCCTGTAGGATACCTCTATGCAACCATTGCCAATATTGTAATAACACTGGCGTCCATGTTTGGCATTGTGGTTCTGCTGTGTACCTCCTGCACCAATGTGTTTCAGTTGTGTATCCAGTTTTGCATCAGCCTGGCTGTAGGTTCACTGACTGGAGATGCCTTACTGCACCTAATACCCATGGTGAGCGAACACTTTTAAAGCTGTAACAAAATATTCTTTTTTTTATACTAGAGCTGAAAGACAAATATGGTGATTTTTGTTGCGGTGTCCAGTTTCTAGGTTTACATGTGCACTCAGACAACACCAGCAGCCAATTGCAGCATGGTCAACAGGAAGAAATTCCAGACTATATTTACAAGATCTTGGTATTGATCGCTGGGATCTACTACTTTTATCTGATGGAAACAATCTTCTCTCTCATCGTATATAAAGATAAAGATAATCATCACCATCATCAACATCATCATGGGGTAAGAGAAGAAAATACCATACCAATATGAAGAATATAAATATAGACTCACCATTTTGACTTTAAAAAACTGCTTTTGAAAACATGGGAACCTAGTGGGATCGTGTCCTTTTATTTTCACACCTAAATCTGGCAAGGAAAAGTCGGCTATAAATCATGTAAAATTATTAATGTAATACAAAACAGTTTACCCAGAAATAAAACCAGTAATTTACAAGTACAAAATCTTCGACTGTATCTGCATCTGCATCAGTGTTCAATTATTACATTCTGACAAAGAAATGTCTAAAATGATTTTATTTGTATTGTCTGTATTGCCTCTAGGTGAATTTTACAATCTTATTCCTGCCCAACATACCACTCTGTTCTTTATTTTCTCAAATCCTACTTCTTACTCATAACCTTTCCTTTTGCCCCAACCTTCCGGCTAAGGTTACTCATTGTTTTGTCTCTTTCTCTCTTTAGGAAGAATCAGAGCCTCACCACTGTGACCATGGGAGGGTTTTAGAGATGTATCAACAGGAGAGGAAACAAAAAGACAAGTCACAGTCAACTTCAAAAGCAGAACTGGTTAGAAACATACATTAACACTTGAATTTGAAGTGGAACACTAATCAAAATGCATGGAATCCATTAAATCTCTTTAAACAAAGTGTCTACTACTGCTAATACTAATAATATTACCTGATAACATGGCTATGCAAATTCTTGAAACCGTAAAGATACAGAGACAAACACAATATGTCAATATTATGTTTCCTGTTTTATGATTTTGTGCTGGTGTCATTTTATGTTTCACTCTTTTTAAATGTATGTTTTACCTGTATGGTTAATGTTTTTAATGCACTGTAAGGCAACCTAAAATAACAAGTTTTATTATTATTATTGAATGTTTAATATAATATGTATGTTTCAGGTTGGCTATGAAGACCATGAGAAATCTCTTTCAGGGTTGAAAGAGCGCACCAGAGGTGAGTCAAACTTTTTCCAGCACAAAAATAAGCATGCTATCATTGAATTGTGAGGATAGTGCTAATCATGGTGGCTACTCCACCACTAATACTTTGTCTGCCTTTACAGAACAGCGTCTGCTGCCTTATATGATAACTATTGGTGACGGGATCCACAACTTTGCAGATGGCTTAGCGATGGGCGCAGCTTTCTCCCTGTCATGGAAGTCTGGTCTGGCCACATCACTAGCTGTCCTCTGCCATGAAATACCACATGAACTGGGTAAAGAACACACAGACACAGACAGACAGACACACACACACACACACACACACACGTTTGATCATTTTCCATTAAAGATTTCTTAACAACACCCTGTTGCTCCTTCTTCTCTCCAGGTGATTTTGCCATTTTGCTCCACAGTGGTGTGTCTGTCCGCAAGGCGTTGCTTTTAAACCTTGGCAGTGCCATGACTTCGTTCATCGGCCTGTACATCGCTCTGTCTGTAGCTACTGACCTCGCCACCAAACAGTGGATAGCTGCCATTACTGCAGGACTCTTCCTGTACGTGGGGCTGGCTGACATGGTGAGTTTTTGCGTTTACAGAACTATTTACCAGACAATACAAACTGTAGCTGATATTAAAATGGAAACATGTATCTCTCGTCTTTCTCCTTTCAGCTCCCCACCATGGTCCACATCAGCAACAAGAGACCCTGGCTGATGTTTCTGCTGCAGAACGTCGGCCTTCTGAGCGGGTGGAGTATTCTGTTGGTGCTGTCAATTTATGAAGAGAGAATCAGCTTTTAAAACACGGACATCGGTCTTTTCATTGGGTTAATCCTACTTCTGGTATAATCTATGCAGATTGTAAAATCTTATTCAGTCACAAGACCTGGGGCCTCATGTATGAACGTTGCGTACGCACGAAAAGCTTGCGTACGCTGGTTTTCACGGAGACTGTGATGTATAAAAAATTAACTTGACGTGAGAATGTGCAGGCCGTCCGCAAAGTCTTTCTGGCTCTGTAATGTGGCGAATTCTAACTGAAAAGTGCCGAAAATCACCACATTACAAAATAAAGTTTCCACTACAGTTACTGGCATACGTTTGTGACGTTGTCTATGAAAAAACATAATTATATCTGCTGATACTCCATAGAAGTTTGATCATATTATGTGGAAAATGTTTCACATCGTTCACACTATCAACTGTTTAATTTGCAGGCTACTTAATCTCTGTTAAACATGAGGATGGGAAATAAATTATAAATCCACTTAGGAAATACTTTCATCATCCTCTGTATTTCCCATAGATGAAATATCTTACTGGCAACAAAAAGATCGGCACGGAAAATGTGTCTATAGTGTCTGTGAGTCTTTAGTTGCTGAGGCTCAGACATCCATGGCACACAGGAGGTGGGACGCACAGACCCATCTCCCCAGGAACAAAAGCTGTGTCGGGGGGGGCAAACTCATGTGATTCGTAATTGATCCCGTGGATGATTTGTAGGCTGTTAACGGTCCCATGACATGGTGCTCTTTGGATGCTTTTATATAGACCTTAGTGGTCCCCTAATACTGTATCTGAAGTCTCTTTCCCGAAATTCAGCTTTGGTGCAGAATTACAGCCACTAGAGCCAGTCCCACAATGAGCTTTCCTTAGTATGTGCCATTTCTGTGTCTGTAGCTATTGAGGAGGAGAGAGGGAGGGGCAAGGTGGAGGGTGTGGCCTTGACCAACTGCCACTTTTCTCGTTTGAAAGCCATGATGTCTCTCTCTCATGGGTTGGCAAAATTCTCTGGGCGGGCAAAGCAGAGAAAGGGGAGGTAACCTTGCTTGTTATGACCTCATAACAAGCAGATTCCAAAACGGCTCATCTGAGCCTTCATTTTCTCAAAGGCAGAGCAGGATACCCAGGGCTCGGTTTACACCTATCGCCATTTCTAGCCACTGGGGGACCATAGGCAGGCTGGGGGAACTCATATTAATGTTAAAAAACCTCATAAAGTGAAATTTTCATGCCATGGGACCTTTAAGTGAACAAGGTGTACCCGGTCCACCAAACACTGGGCCGTCTTGACTGTCTTAATATTGCACATATTTCTGTTACTGTAGTCCTATTTACTATTTCATTATTCCATCCTTGCGTGGTGCAGCGGATCCATGCGCACTGTCTCCTGCCGTGGAGACGCTGGCCTCACAAACCTCTCCTCCTCTGAGTCGGACCTAGTATTTCACTGAGACTACTAACACTTAGAAAATAAATGGCATTACATCAGAGAGTTCAAACTGCTTATTGTGCGTAATTTGGACTGACTGAGATGCATGTTGTTCTGTAACTAGTGTGGCGCTGCCACTATTCTTTTGATTTGCACTTCGATATAGACTTTTTTATTTTTATTTTTTTTTTCTGCCATGGTTCGGTGCATTCACCGCCCGGTCACCATTTGCCACTCTGGGCATTTTCTTTTATTGCTTATCCGAGATGACAAACCTCCAAACAGAACTTTTGTTTTTTCTCGCCTCCACCTCAGCGATCAGCACCTCAACCTCACAGCCGGTGAAGTTTTTTTCCCGTCTGCAGCAGGATGACCCGTTGTGATTGGATAAAGAATGACGTCAGGGGCACATTTATAGTAATTTCCATATTCATTTATGGGAGGAGACAAGGCGGGGTTGGGGGCTCGTTCACGTGCGCTCAATTTCACGTTGATTGTGATGTATAAAGGAAAGGTGCGCAGGACCTGGCGTACGGCCGGTTTTATACATGTGAATATTTCTGTGCGTAGGTACTTTTCAAGTTTTGGCCGTACGCCATCTTCTGGTATGAAAGCTTCACAGTCTTTTATACATGAGGCCCCTGGTGTTGTCCTTGTTCCCACTAACAAAAGGGTAACCAACCTATCAGATGGGAACTAATCCAGTCAAACAAAATAAAACTTGCTGTGTACCCAAATGTCTTAAAATCCAAAACCCTCGACCACCGACTACCGATGTAGTTATTTGAGCATGTTTCGAATGTTGTTCACTATTTCCCTATATCCACTGCATAGTTTGACTCAAGTCATTTTTGGTACCCGGTGCTTTTCTTTAATTTTCCACTGTGCATAGTACCCCCTTAGTGTAGGCGGGATCCTCAGCTGATGAAAGAGTGAATAACAAAATTGGGTTTGCATGGTTATTTACAAATGGTGAGTTTGTGCAGGATGTCCCGTATCATGCTAGTGACGGTTGTGTCTGACCAATCAATGGTCTGTAGTGTTTTGACTCGACCTTCTACTATCGGCTCAGCTTACTTGAAAGAGGTGGTACCAAAAAAAGTAACAGGTACTATCCACCACTTTTGCTAATGGAAAATAAAAATAAAAGCGAGTAGAGTCGAGCCATGCAGTGGGAATGCTGCATAACATTGTGTGCAGAAAAATTGCACAGTGGCCCCCCTGTAACGTTTCCTGTATATTTTAATCAATCATCTTATCAGGTGGTGGGCAAAATATTACAAAAAACGTCCAAGACACAAAAGCCACAAACTGCAAACAGGAGAGCTGACAGTTTCAACAAATACTTAATAAACTTAATATAACAACTTTTATAAAAGGTAGGATTTTTCACAGGACTTCTGTGGTGGACTGCATCAGATGTAGCTACAAGTATCTATTAAACTGGAATCTCAGTGTACATATCAGTGTTTTTAAAATTAAATTATCAATGATATCTTTATTTTATTTTTTATTTTTTACAAAGCTGAGACTGCTTATGGTCCCTGTAACCCATGGCTGTTTTTCTGGCAGTAAAAGTTCCGATTTTTTTGTGTGAAAATGAAACTGCTTTTTAGAATACACGTTTTGTTTTCCCCATGAATGTCATAGTGTATTTACATGTAATACAGATTCTGTATTGAGAATGAGAAACATACAAATATAAACATTTGAAGAAGCTATACGGTTTAAGCTGCCATTATTTGCTTAAATACAAATCCTACCACACCAGTTATGAAGATAAATGTATAAAAATTTGTTAATATACATGTTGGTATACAGTATATATACAGTATATTTTGTAAATCTTAAAACCCATTATTTACTAATTTCTGTGAGACCTGTCAATCAATTTGGGAATCAAACTCTTTTTTTTTTTAGCCATGGGTTTACCCATTTTTTTGTATGTGATAACAGATTCTGCATTGAGGCCTGAAGACACACCTGTTGAATTTGTAATCTTTGTGAATGAAGTGAGAGGTGCAGTGGGAACTGGATTTTATCTTTATAAGTCTCGTCTAATCTCCTCGATTTGCAGGTTACATGAATGTCTTCATTAGGGACAGAGTCCACCGACAACATGGCACAGAGACTACATGTACAGTATGCTATATGTGTCACAAGCATAACCAGTTTCTCTCAGACAAAATTATCAATTTAATGGCATTTGGGTTGTGTACTGATCCTTTAAGCATGTGCTATAAAAACAAAAAAATAGCAGATTACAGCATGTCACAAAGGAAAATGGATTTCCCTGAAGTCAGCTTTCCAAAAAAAGAAATCCATAATTTTAAACGTCTACAGTACGTTTTCAGAGGTTTTATGAGCCCCTGGAGTCAAGTAACTTATTCTCCCAATAAAACACTTGATAATTACCTCTAAAACTGGATGTCTGAGCTTCAGTCATTCTATGCATTATACATCTTTTACCGTACAGACACCAGCAGATTTTACAGACCGACAATGAAGAACGATAAGGGAAGAGAAATACAGACTTGCATAGTTGGATTATATGATTTAACTCTGGATAGCTGGATAGGTAGTTTTAGAACTTCATAAAGACGTTTATGGTGCCAAGACAAAGAAAGCTGCATCAAAAGTGAGTATTTCAGTGAATGACTGTTACAACAGTTACCGTCCGTGTTTGAATGCTCAGCTGAGTAACAGCATGTAGGGAGGGAGTAATAGTATCGGACTGTGGTTATACTGGTTATATTCTTGGTTTAGATGTCTGCAACTGAATGAGGTTCTTCTTGAATGATTTCACTATCAATGACATGGTTGAGTTTAAGTCTTACATCACTGTATCCTGCCAACAAAAGAGCGTTGGACTGTTGGAGTGAGATTACATTTTATACAGACATTTAACCAATCCAATGCTTTCATTTAGGACCAAATCTGCAAAACTAATGGCATTCCATTCAGGTTCGTACTCACTGATACTGTGATACCAACACTTTAAACTAATGTTTGCATGTGTAAGCATTTAGCTTAAAGTACTGCCTCCCAAAGCTGCTAGCAAGGATGTAGACGCTTCTTCTTCTTTTCTAATGACAGAATTTTCTAATAAAATCAAGTGTTTCCCTCTGTGTCACTTAAGAAGACTCGATATGTTTCAGTAGGAAAAGCACAGATGCAAATAATAAAAGTGAGTGAGCAATGAATATTAGGCAAATTTCTTCACATTTTATGACATGTCAGAGTCTAAGCAGATATGCAAAAGCCAGAGTCCACTGTTAAAACACAGGGAAGTAAGAAGAAGGTCCTTATTCCCCTGCTGCTCTTTACAGTAACAAGACACAATTAAGCCCCGTTGTCTGAATGTTTACATTTCACAAGGTTCGCATGTCTGCTGAAGTTACCATTAAACAAAAGGTAAGAGAAATCGAGGAAAATCCAATACATTAACTCAGAAAATTAATGGTTAAAGTTTTCAAACAGGGGCTACAATATATTCCAGTTAATAATTTACATTCTTATCATATGTTTAAAGTTTCTTGAGTCAACAGTGGCATCGCTACAGTACAATAGTAAGAGAAATCCCACTTTGTTTTTCCTATTTTCCTCATACCTCATCCAGTTCATCTCTGGGTCAGGACTTGTATTTTCTCTGAAATTTGAGTCCATGTACTAACCAAACCTACTAAAAGTCGATAAGAGCTATTCATCTGTGCAACACAAATCAGTTTGTTTTTTTCTGAGGAGATATTCCTGAGTTATTTTAAATAAATAATGTCAATGCAAGACCAAGCTAGAAAAACAGAAAAACTTTATTTTTAAATTACAATCTACAAAGACAAAAAAGTGTATGTATACTATATGTATATGTAAAAACTATACATTGTAGAAAACTACACATATTAAACAATTCAACATGATGGAATAACAGTGATATAAGAAACAAAAATAACTGGGTGGTAAGTGCATGTGTGCAGAGCTGTGTACGTGCGTGAACATTTGGTCGCTCACTTGAAGCGAATGATCTCCTGGGTGGCCAGTTTGATGAGCTGGTTGAAGTCAAACTGGATGTACTTCCTCCAGTAGCGTCTGTCCCTGCCGTAGGTTTGAGCAGGATAACAAGGACTGGCTGAAACAGAGATTGGGTATACAGTATGCTCTCTTTAAATGAAGAACATAATGTTGATCCACAGCTGAGAACTGCACTTTACGCCAGGCTCAGATTATAGAAACTTTTGGCAAAATATTTGGTTTTATTGATATTATATAGAATATATTTATGAAAATACAACATAGTCCTGCATGTATTCCATTGTTGTTGGGGTTAGAATTTTCTTTTACAGATTAAATTATGCTCCACGCAAACCGCAGACTGACTCACTTTGGCTACAGGGGTAACTTCACACCTATTGTAATTTGCAATAATCTAAACGGTCAAGGCACTGTTTTCTTACCTGATACAAATAAAGAGTAGGAAGAGAAAAGACTTTTGAAATAATGACTACAAAGCTGGAGTACGTAACAGGTAGGGCTGGGTACCGATACGTTTATATGAGTATCGAAAAAAAAAATCTTTCGGTGCCAAATTTCTGTTCCAAAAAGCGTCTGAGCGCAAGCTTATCTGTCCTCTCCGCATATTGACACTGAGCGGAACACACACACACACACACACACACACACACACACACACACACACACACACACACACACACACACACACACACACACACACACACACACACACACACACACACACACACACACACACACACACACACACACACACACACACACACACACACCTATAGTTTTATAGCGATGCTGATAAAGTGGTGTCTAGTGTGATTACAGTTTTTCAAAACTTCACATTTACTGCGATATGATATTAATGGCGAGCTGAAAGCGGTCGCTGTGCTGTTGACGTTACACTTCCTCTTAGACAAGCAGGCACAACAGTGGTTTCTCTGCCCTGATCACTGACTGACAGGCTGAGCTTGCAAGGCAAGGCACTTTTAATAATGTTACTCTGAGTGAGCAGTTTTACCAGAATTTTTTACATTTTGATAACCGTTTTGATTCACAAATAAGGTGGAAAATAAAAGCTTTGGGTTTAATGTATTTTTGTTGATGTTGAAATGAATTTTAAAACATATGGTATCGAAAAAAGTATCGTTAGGAACCGGCATCGAAACTGAAGTATCGAAATTGGCACCGGATCGAAAGATTTTGAACGATACCCAGCCCTAGTAACAGGTTTTCTGGACAGCTGCAATAAAGGTTTGTGAAGATGTGACCACACCTGCGTAAGATAAGAGCACTTTAGAGAAGACAACATCATAGTTAAACACCATGTATAGAGGGGAGTTAAGACAGTTTGAAAAAGAGCAGGGGATTTATTTAGTGTAGAGAAATAAATTAATCTGCCTGTATGAGAGAGAATGCTAAAGGTGGTGTGTTTCTCTCCCTGGCATGATTAAAAGTAAACTGTAAGCTCACAATGTTTTCACCGATCCTATAACACCCTCTAGAGGTTAATAGTCCTTTTGGTCATGGTGAACTCATTTCATTAGAATAAAGCTACATGGTTTATATGCTGGTTGAAAAAAAAAGTGGCATCTGTGATCTCTTAACTTACATACTTGTATATTTTGTAAGAGCATCATCCGATCCATGCGTTTGTGTGCTCTCACCTATTCCGTGCAAGACTCTAGCAACAGCTCTTCCAGAGAACCTCTCATCGCTTCGGTTGGAAAGAAAACTTCTGATGTCCGCTCTAATCTGATTCTCCCAGTCTAACAACTGCAAACACACACATAAACACAAGTAAGCTACAATATCCAGAACATTCAAGACACAAATTTAGCCGATAATCATCCTGTGGGTTTTACCTTATATTTGTCAAGCTCCTCGATGTCCACTGGTGCGAGCATGTGGCTTCGGTCTCGCCTCTTGTCGAAGTACTCCGAGAGAAAGTCTTTTAGCTTCAGGCTGCGACTCTCATCCAAATCTTCGAGACAGGACGATGCACTCTGGAACGCAACACTGCAACACAACGCACACACAGAGTTACACGCAAAGTTAAACACACAAACATTTGGCAGGACTCTACTGTCTCGGCTGGCATTCTAAAAAGTTTAACGTGTCAAAGGTGTGAAAGCTTTTATATTGGGATACATTAGTCGTGATTTACATAATTTCATAGCAACCTTTATAAACAACTATTATCCATTAGCAAACCACTAATTCACCAACAATCTCACCCATTAATGTATCATGAATCAAGTGACAGATGGACTTGGTTTATACAAAATCATAAGTGAATTACAAATTCTGATTTTATTGTCATTAACTTTGGGTAGTTGTTGATGTGTTCAGTTGCAACCATTTGGGAACAACACAGGCAAATAATTCGAGGAGAAAGGAGGATAACAATTTATCTTTTGGCAGTCTAAAAAAATAAAAACATTTCAAGGCTGTGGAAATCTAAGTAGGTTTTTATGATAAATTTACCTTGAGGGTAAAAAAACAAACAAAAAAAACAGCTTTACTGTGTGTGTACCTTTTGAAGGCCTTGAAGCAGGCGGTCAGCTGGTAGAGCTGCGTTCTCTCTTGGTTTTGCACTCGATTGTGGAGGAACTGACAAACTCTGTCCATCTCCTCGTCGCTAAGGTCACCAAAGGAACGGAAGTAGAAAGACAAGGAGGAGAATTCAATGTGGACACCGCTACGTCCGCCAACTGAAACACAAATATTTGTGATTAATTGTTGAGTGTCTCCATTCATACATTTGGATTTGTTAACTTTTTAGTGGCAGTGTAAGTTTATATGGTAATGTTTTCCCAAACACAGGAAGGGGGTAAGAGGTAGACAGTTTGAGTAAAACCAGTTCACTTACAACTGTAAAATTCTTCACCGTTTGCACCGTGTGCACTTTTACGTCAGACTTGATTTAATTCACTAATAACAGTGACATCTTTTTCCTGCTATGTGTTTTGCTTTTGTGTCTGTGTGGATACTTGCTTGAGGTTTTGGAATTCTGCAAACCAAAATCTACCCCAGAGTGATAAAAAAATATATTTGAAGACTACTGAAGCCACATAAGGGAAAGAAGAAAAAAAAAAAGACAATAGAAACTTATAGACCCTGACAAACACAAACCCACATTTAATACAAAGATGTATTGGTAAGAAATGTCAGTAAAAGAGTAAGAGCTGCTCCAAACTATGCATGACTTTAAATTAGTGCTCACACATACCACTGCTCCACTGCAGCTGTCTGAGTCCTCTCTTCACAAGAGGAAGCTGCCATCCCATAGTGTCCGCAACCTCGACGACATCAAACTCCAGCTGATCACACGTCTCCACCCGCTCGCCCGCCATCCGCTTTCTGGCCAACACCACAGCAATCGGAGGGCAACTGTGGGGCAAAAATAAATTAAGTAAAACAGGATAAATTTGAACAACATATATCTTTGCCATTTCAAATATCTAATGACAACATTCATATCTTTAAATAAACAAACACATATTCATGCACACACAGTGCAGACTATATATTTTTCAGTGTCTTGTGCTAGAGTAGCCTAAAGAATGACAAACATTCCATACAGTTTAATGATTTTCTGCAGCTGTCTTGGTCCACCATAGCAGCTGGCTTTACACACAGACAGCGTGGGGTGGAGAAGTTCGACAAAGCGCTGAGGATGCAGCTCCAGATAGCAGAGCAGCGTTTCTACACCTGAAATACACAAAACACACAAAGAAAAAAAGAGACACTTAGGTTTTGTTTCACCTATTACTGTTTTATATGCATTTGGAACATTATAGCCACCACATTTTACTGTATTCTAATTGTACATTGAAGCCTGGCATGTGACTATTTCATGAAACTTGACTGGGCCTATATTTTCAGCAATTTCTCTTAATATACTCTATAAGGGCCTAGTACTGTATGTTTACCTGTCCTGCCACTTACATATCTATTGGTCTTCAACATCTATTTTTGTTTTGATTGACTCAGTCATGTTTCCACTTACCTTCCTCTGTGATGTCCAGAGCCTCCACAGTTTCTTGGATGGGAATCGCTCTTTCATGCGTGTGACACACTCGCTCTCTGGGCCATTGACTGCGCTCCTCTTCCTGGTCCATTAGCCAATCACCGGCTCCTTTCGCCTCCACGTTCCTGTGCTTCATCGATCCGTCAGCTTCCTCGTATTCGACTGTCTGCTCCTCTTTCCTCTCCTCCTCTTCCTTTCCTTCATCTCTACTTTCATGGAAGGGTAGCTCCGCTGCATCGGGATGGGACGACTCCTTGCAGTGAAAATAAGGTCACATCATTCACTTGGTTTTATATACAGATAACTTTGTGAAATGTGTCCTCACTAAAAACATAATTTATAAACAGTTTTCCAGCTAACTTATTTGCTTTAATTTAAACTGTCTTTTATCAGGTGAAAGAGTGAAGAAAAAATAATTAAAGAGATATTAGGTTAAGATATGAAAGACCTATTTATTTTTTTTATTACCTGTGCGGTTACTGGTGTGTCTGTATGTACTATGTCCTGCTGAGTGGGAGGGTTTAGGTTCTCCTGATCACACACATCCATCATTTCCAGAAGCTCCGAATCTTCAATGTCCTTTACACACAGACAGTTTATACTCAGTGGAATGTTTGTGACAGACAGACAGACAGACAGACAGACAGACAGAGTTAGAGTTGTAGAGTTACCTTTACAAGTTCCTGTTGTCTGTGGTGTATCTGTTTACATTTGCATGGAGGAAAAACTTTCTGGACCAGTTTTTTTACTGTGTAGTAGTCCACTGTGTCGGCATAGATGTGGCGACGCAGCTCATGGAGGTCGGCACCCTACAGACACACAAAAAATATATTTATACTTCAAATATAATGTGTAAGTGACAGCACCAAGAAGACCAGCAGAGAGCCACACAGATAGTTACAGTCTAGGGCTGGGCGATATGGAGAAAATCAAATATCACGATATTTTTCAACAAACACCTCGATGTCGATATTGCAACAATATTGTAAGGTTGACAATTGGTGCTTTCACAAAATATTTACACAATGATATTTTAGATAAATAATCATCAGTAATGTGGATATAATGACTAAGTGGTTAAGGCAAATAATACAACAGCTAGAACAGTCTGGTGAATTTAGAAAAAGACACCACTTTACTGTAATGCAGCCTTTGAAACCAAGAAAAGACTAAACTTACCATGTAACGATATTATAATTCTTCAAAATCTAAGACGATATCTAGTCTCATATCACGATATCTATATAATATTGAAATATTGCCCAGCCCTACTACAGTCTTACCTCAGGGTCCAGAAAGAGGTGACAGTGCGCTGGGTCTCCATCTCTTCCTGCCCTCCCAATCTCCTGAACGTAGCTCTCAAAGCTCTGGAAACACAGTAACGAGATAAACACAAGATTTGGACACTAGTTTTAGCAGAGTTTGGGTTGGTTTGGCTGTTGTTGTTTTTAAACAGGTAGAAAACAGGCGTTTTGAATCTTCATCATTTATTTATTAATTGTTTTTAATGGAAATTCAAAAATCCACCACACCATGACAACTGGGCGAAGACCTCCTGCTGAGGAAAATTACTAGATATGATCGAAAGCTCCAGAACAACAAATGTGGTAGAAAAAATGAAATTTGCCTATGCTTTATGTTCACAAAAATGTTATCAAACCTAATACAGTTGCAGATTACATCTAAAGGTTTTAATGTGAATACAAAGTTTGAGGAGCTTTTGCTTTAGATAAATTAGACCACCTTAGGCATGTTGTAGTGTATGATCCCGCGGACGTCAGATTTATCGAGGCCCATGCCAAAAGCCACAGTGGCCACCACGATTCTGAGCTCCCCGCACATGAAGTTGTTCTGGACACGACGGCGCTCAGACGCTGACAAGCCTGCATGGTACGACTCCGCCTGCCATTTCAGCGGTTTACGAATCTTCTTCCGTGCTAAAAGTAGAAAACACAGGGTAGTAAGAAAAACAATAGAAAGAGTGATTAAGTCAAAGAGAGACAAGTAAAAACAAAAAATAAAGTAAATGCTTTTTAAAAAGGGATGTAATACAGCAGCTTTCCATACTATGTTCTAGTTTTAAAAGCGGCATGTCTCTCTCTCTCTCTTTCAGTGATAAATACTTTTTTTAATCAATCAAATATGAATCATTCCACTCTTACCCAGCGCTTTCTTTTTCTGTCCTACGGGGTTGTCATGTATCCGTCTGCTGCTGTTGGTGTGCTTGTTTTCTTTCACCAGCACCCCCTGCAGGCAGGTCCGGAGCAGCGCCGCCACACGAGTCGTCTCCTCTCTTCTGGTGCAGTAGACGATGACGGAGTCCAGACAACCAAAACGATCACCTTTCAACAAGGACACTAAAGCCTTAATTAATAAAGACGGGAGAAACAGAAAGAAATATTAAGAGAACAATTTTTTGTAGCTCGACACAAGGAGGTAGATGGCATCTGACATGGATGACAAATTCAGGCCCTCTGAAAATGTTAAGGAACATTTAGATCCAGCATCATTTCAACTTTGCGTTGCATTGCTCAGGGACACAGACAAACATGCTACTCATCACACCTGATCTTTTTCTCTATCCATGGACACGGACAGATGCAGGTTAGGGGGCACTGCTGCAGATCGAACTGCAATGCCATCTTCATCAGTGATGTCCAGATGTCGCGCAATGTCCAGAGCAGTGGACAGTGTGGCCGTAGCTGTGAGTCCCAGCAAGCACTGCACTCCCAACCGCTCCCGTAGTACCTAACAAACACACATAGTCTTTTGTGACTGTTGCAGCAATTATTAGTTCATACAGGGATGTTTATGTGTGACTGGCTGCAGATAGACCAACACTGATGCTTAAGATTGTAGCAATCATCAGGAGAAACACCATTGCTCAGAAAACTATCCTTGATTTAAGATCCAAATTTATCAATATGCTATAAAATGAGCAGCTTGGTGTTGAAGCAGGTGGTTTTAACTGTGCTATTGTTGGTTTATTTGCTGACCTTCAAACAACAGTAGTATTAATATCAAAATGTTAAGTATTAAGCACAATAAAATTCTGTGCATTCTCATCTAATGTTTAGAGCTTGTTTTTCCTGACAGATGGAAAATGCAGTGCAGGAACCGACACAAACACCATCATTAACCCACCTTACAGAGTCTCAGGTAGCAGGGTCTAAAGTTGTGTGACCACTCTGAGACACAATGAGCTTCGTCTATACAGGCGAAGGCCACAGGAGGGAGCTCCTGAGCGGAGGGCAGACACCCTGACCCTGAACCGCCTCCACCGACCAGAGCCTCTGGAGAGAGGAGCAACACACACACCTCGCCTGACTTCACCTGGAGGAACAGAGAAAGGAGATTGCACATTATGTGCTGAATATATGATTCAAGATTACTCTTTGTTTTAAACTACATTACTGAGAATCACAACAGTTTAAACTACATTATTGTGCTATCAAAATACATCTGTATGGTTTACAGAAAAAGGGAATAGCTTTTGATCTGGATTTGAAATGTGGCATTTATTTTAATCTTTGAGACACAGAAAGATGTTGGAGTTTAAAACCTACAACTGTAGTGTTCCTCAAACTCTGAAATCTTGAGTCTTGTGTCGGTTACCTTTTCTATGGCACTTTCTCTCTGTTTCATTGTCATGTTGGAGTGGATACAGGCTGCCTTCAGATTGGCTGGCAGGCCAGACAGCTATACACACACAAACACACAAGACATGTATGACAAAATGTATTAATTATCACTGTTGTGTGTGTGTGTGTGTGTGTGTGTGTGTGTGTGTGTGTGTGTGTGTGTGTGTGTGTGTGTGTGTGTGTGTGTGTGTGTGTGTGTGTGTGTGTGTGTGTGTGTGTGTACCTGATCGTCCATTAGTGACACTAGAGGTGAAATGACCAAAGTGATGCTTTTTGATCGCTTAGCGTACAGGAAGGCTGGGAGCTGATAGCACAATGATTTACCCATCCCTGTTGACAACACTACGAGGGTAGAGAGACCTGCAGGAAAAAGTGGGGGAGAGAGACAAACATGAATACAGAGATTATAGGTGTGTGGGCTTTCTTATAAGTGTGTACTGTGCATACCTGACAGGATTCTCATGATGGCTTCCTCTTGTCCTGGTCTAAATGACTGGTAGCCGATGTCTTTCAGAGCTGCGTAGACCTCAGCAGGTGTTTCTAAACAGACACATTCCCACAAAGAAAACATGAGCAAATGTCCTGTGTCTTTTTTTCATCCTGTTGTTCTTGATTATAAGCAACACAGTGAGTGTTTACCCTGGACTTTCCCATCGTCTGTGAGATGATAAAGCGGTTCCACTGGTGGTGGAGGAGCAGGGCGCTCATAGTCAGGACGGATTACATTCAGCAACACCTCGTCTTTATGGTTACTGTCCGCCTCCTTATCTTGGTTCGGCTGCTCCTCTGTGATACTGAGAGGCGCCACTGGAACACACAAACACATCTGGATTTAAATACACACTGATGCAAATAATATTAAGATCTGATTTGCAAAGTTGCATTGCTTGTGTGTGTGTGTGTGTGTGTTGATTTAAGTTGCATTAAATATTGTCACAAATTTTTTGGGGGGCTGGACACATATTTATTTAACAAACAGACAAACCTGAAAACCTATATTCATGCAGTGGAGAAAAAACTCCCAATATTTAGAACTAACACTGTCACAAAAAAAAGGTGGAAAGCAGCATGCTCAGTAACAGAAAAGTTCAACAACAGGCGTACCCAGTGGCTGAGGTTGCAGTGTGCCTGTTGCCCTGGCAACCTCCTCCAGGGTGGGCAGTTCAAACAGCTCCTCTTCAGCAGGCTGGTCCTCAGGAACAGGAGGGGGAGGGGCTGCAAAACAGAGTTGTTCAATAATACCACCAGTGCAGAGGTGATATTTACAGTCTTGTGTAAAACAGCTGAATCTATCACATGGTCCTGATATGTTCAGGCAAACAGGCTGACCACTTTCAAAAAGTGGTCACATGACTGTAGCTCATACTACAGCTGGTCAGCCAGCTACGTGCATTTAATGATCTGACAACGTAATCAATATGGTTTAGTTGACACCAAAAAGTTATTACATTCATTGAGGAGATGAACAACTGCTCACATAATTCTCAGCAATAAAAAGAAAAAGCATTAGTTTTTTGTCAAACAAGTAAATTAAACAATCATTAATTTATGAATATGCGTCACTTTGTATTACCTCGTCCCTTGCAGTCCATGGCCCAGTGTCCGGTCCCTCCACACTTGTAGCAGGTGTCACCCTGGCGACTGAGCCCCCCTCTGAATCCTCCCCTCCTTCCTCTGCCAAAAAATCCTCCAGCTCCACCAAACCGCTCACCTTTCAGCTGGAACTTCTGCATGTACATCTGAAACACACAGTAGATTTAGGACTCCGATAACATTGTGATAAGTCATGTAAAACTGATGTATGGTTTAGATTTCTTTGAAAAAAGGCACAAATACAGCCATTCCTCAGAAGACGGGTTGTGTATGCTTATTGCCTTATTTTCTAAAAGCAATACACACAGCTGATTTATTTGACTAATTTAAAACAAGTGTGTTTTATAATTTAGATTTGTAACACTTGTCCAGTACATCATTCACAGAGTGAGCGCTGAGTTCAGTTTTACCTTTAATATTTGATTATAAGACAACTTCTCTAAACACTTGCGATCAGTCCCAGACATATCAGTGCCACTTACACAAAACATACCTGTTTGCGTAGACCAGCACCTCTGAGTGCGTATCCTTTGACATGAGATTTCTTCTTCAGATTTATCTTCACAAAGTTACCCTCTGTGGCTTTCATGCCTCTGTACAAATAAAGACGTGTTTGTACACAGAATACAAATAGAAATGTTTCAACACAGTAGGATGTGTATCGTCTTACCTGGCTCTGACAGGCTGACTGCGATACATTCTCTTGGCTTCCAATTCCTCATCTATTTCACCAAACAAGTTCTCCTGCGGAACCTTGACAGAAATAATTCTATGTATAACTAATTTGAACAGTATGCAGTATGTGGTGATGAATACAAATTAACTGACTTACCTTTTTGGGTTCCTTGGTTTCTTTCTCTTCTTCTGCATCTTCATCTCCCTTTTTCTTGGTTCTCCTTTTCTTCCCTCCTACTTGAGCTGGGCTGGGGTTTACATCAGAGCTCTCCTCTTTCTTTTTGCCATTCCTACGTCTCTTCTTCACTCCTCCCTCCTCTGTTGTCTCTCCCTGCACGTTCTCTTCCACTCTCTGCCTTTTCCTCCCTTTCTTCTTTGTACCTTTGGATTTGTGACTGGTCTCTGTGCCATCTTCTGGCGTTAAAGGTGGCGACAGTCCTCTTTCCATCTCCTCACCTTCCTTCCTTTTCGCTTTTTCTTTCCCTCCTCCTCTGCTTTTTCCAGTGTGTTGTAGAGAAGGTTTCGGTGCACTAACACCGACTGTTTTGTCACTTGTAATGCTCTTAAGCATTGTATCTCTTCCCAAGTCTATTGCCTCTCTGCTTTCTCCCTCTGCATCTATTTCTTCTTTTTCAACTTTTTCATCTCCTTTTATTTTCCCTTCCGTTTCTCTTCCTCCCTCTTTCTCCAGATTTATCTCCTGGTTGCCTGCTCCAGGCTTCACCTCAGTCCCCATCTCTCCAAACACCTGACACCTCTCTAGCCAGTTTCTGTCGACAAAACTCAGTCTGCTGGCAGGAGAAGCCCTTACTCCAATGCCTCTACTTCCCATTCCTCCTCTGAAACCTCCAAGAACCCGAGGGCTTCCTCTCAAGCTAATCAAAGTTCCAACATCTGCATCACTAATACCCTTATGTGGGGTTACTAAAGTTTCAACATGTTGTTTTCTGTCTCCTGAAGCTCCTATACTTTCATTTAACTTTCCTGTGGCTCCTACATCTCCTCTTGAAGTTCCTACTCTACATGGAGAAGATAATGATGACAACAAGGCAGAAGATCTGGCTGGAGAGGGAGCTACACTTGAGACATTTTGATTTTCTGAACTAATAACTTTACTAGTACTACAACTACTGGCAGCACTTGCAGGCTCTTCACAAGACTCTCTGATAGGTTCAAATGATTCAAACGGCTCTTCAGGCTCCACTTTCTGAGGTGTCTTTGAAGCCAGGGATCCCAGGCAAGTCTTAAATCTTCTGTAAACAAGGGCAGAATTACAGATAAAGCTCACACAAAACATTTGAGGTCCATTACTTGTCATTCTATTCGAACAAACGTTTTTTAATGGCTATCTGGCTTGGAAACATAAGATGGTAGCACCACAACTATTGGCAGTGTTGAAATTCAAGTAAATATGGGATACATTATAGGTGAGCTGCAAAAGTCATTAAGAAATTATTGAAAGACATTGGAGGACATAATAAACACAACATTGGGTACATCCATTTCCAAATTGCCAAACATTTAGTCACAGTAGTGGCTGTTAAAGATGTAACAACAGCCCTATAAAACACATCGAAACAAAGAAAGTATCCGAGTTTTACAAAATGGTTGCTGAAAATCAAAAACACTGAAAAATGTGTGTCGAATAAAATAATCAACCATCACCTTGGTGTGAAAGGGCTGGATTCAGGGTCAGTGAAAGTGGACGCAACAGGGCTGTTTGTCTGTCCAGTTTGTCGATCTTTCAAGGAGTTTAGAGGCAATCGACCAGGAAGGACCGATTTCCTCAGTGAGACAGGTCTTTCCTGGAATATAAAAATAAACCAAATTTGATAATTGTCAATGTGACCAGTCTGTCACTTAATTGTAGCACAATGAGGAAGGCCAAATGTTTAAGTGTACATTCTCTCTCTTCCTATAATGTGGTGTGGTCAGGTTTTTCCAAAGTGCCTCACCTTACTGAGTGTCACTAGGTTGTTTTTAAGCTTTAGGCCATAGTATTGGGCAGAGGCCTTAAGACTCTCTTTTTCCTCGGATGTCAGTCTGGGAGAAGATGCCGGCTGTGAACTGCGGTTTAGATGGGCACCCCAACAGTCCCCGTCCTACAAAGATCAATCAAAGCAGATAGACACGTGCGTAGGCAATAAATTGTCTATCTTGTCTATGGGGGTTTTTCTACAAAGAAAACACAGTCACAAACACACTTTCTTTAGTACCTTCTGGACTGTTATGACCTCAGCTGTAGATCTGGGCTGTTCAGCATGACCGCTGGCTGAATCACTGCTGCTGTTTTCTTTGGCTTGTTTCAAACTGCGGTACTCTTTATACAGCTCTGGAATAAAGATACATAATGTAACAGGCTTCTGTCTCTAAACAGATAATCTATGCTGTAGATGGACTAGATATACTTTTATTTATCTGTGTTGCAAGTTATGGATCATACTCACTCCTGGTCTCCTCTGGAGCTTGATCAATGTCCTCCTGAAAATTTAAGACCATTTTAATAGTTAACTATTGTGGAAAAAAGGGAAACTGTAGCAGCAATGGCATGTCCTGGGACCAACAGAACAATTATTTTGCTCCCTGTTAACTCTCGGCTATGTTTAAGTAGCGTTTAAATTAGCTACCTTGTTTGGTTTCCTCTGGTGGTCTTTGAAGAACCCCTGCTCCCAGCTTTTCAGCTGAAGTTTCACATCGTTGTATCGATCCATGCTAACGCCAACTACAGGGCCGATACGTCTTAACGTTACCTGTCAGAATGATCTAACTTTAATGTATTACATAACTTACATCATTTAACGTTAGCGCATAACGCATGTCGGACGACAGCTTCCGTTACAGCAACACGATAACGTTAGATGACGTTAGCTAGCTAACTTAACGTTATTATCGCGACATTATTGCTGGCGTTTTTCAGGATTTAGCAGCGAAACCCTTGATTTTTAGTAACCGTGAGTTACTTTAGCTTCTTCTTCGTCTATAATAAAAGTTATAGCGACTCAAACAGACAAAGGGTTACATGTGTAGGACATAGCTAGCTATCATGTTTGGAAATTGTATTAAAGGGCTTTCTTCCGCTGTGTATGTTGTTTACGATTTTCCCGCGCAGGAGAAATGACAGCTTGTGTTGCCAGGTTTCTTCCCATATCCTCCAGTCTCACAAAACATACCGGTAGCTTTCGTGTTTTTAATCAAGGTGAAACAACTTTATAAGCGTAAGAACATGAATATGAAAGTAATAAAAAAGTACTCTATGTAATAATTGTGAATCTCTTGAATTTCTAACACATCCGTAAACACGAGTGGGTTGAGCCCATAGACATGATTGAGCCTGTCAGGCTCCACTTCCTCTAGGATCCGTACACTTCCGCCGCCTCTTAAAAGGACAGACTAGAGAAATGGAGAAAAGTCATTAACTTTTCTTTCCACTCATAATTCCCACTGTTAAAATAATCTTTTACGTTAAGTATTTGCCTTTTCTGCTACTTTATACTTCTACTGCAGTACATTTCAGAGGGAAATGTTGTACTTTTTACTCCACTACCTTTATTTGATAACTTTAGTTACTTTGCAGATTTAGATTAATAATACAAAATCTAATAAACAAATGATGTGCTATTAGCCAGGGAGAAATTTATAATCTACTCTTCAGACAGAGTATATAGAGTAGTTGAAATTAGCCCCACCTTTATCAGCTGCTGATGCTTACATAATAATTATAATCCAATAATGTAATGTACATTGTTCGGAAATGGGTACTTTTACTTTCGCTAGCTTAAGTATATTTTTATTCCAGTATTTGTACTGTGTAAAGTGACACAATTTTTTACGTTTTGATCTTGAAATGAAAAATACCTTTTTCCCAGTTTATTGTTCTGTTACTGTTATGTCCATGTGTCAAAACATTAGAAATTAAATAAATCACTATATGATCTTTTTACACCATGCAGTCTGAGAATTAATCCGGTTGCCAAAACCCTTAAACCCATAGATAGTCTCGGACTGTCCAGCACTCTCATGTGTCGAATGTCCATTGCAGGAGCCAACATGTGTATTTTGTTTTGTAAATTATAATACATGTTCTTTTCCCCAACCAGCTTTGGCCTGTGCAGAAAAATGAGTAGCGCTTACAGCTCTTCATAGTAACAGGAGTTTAGTTTTGTACCGGACTAGTTGTACAAATGTACTAAGCAATACATTTGTCACTGAGGTCTTAAACAATTAATACCCGTTTAAAATCACTCTTCACTAGACACAATAAGCAGACTAACAGAAAATAAACTAACAATATTCATCAAGTGATGACGTGCAATGAATAAATGAAACAGGACAACAAATATTAACAAAGAAAAACACTTTTATCAGAAGTGTGTGGGTATAAAATTGCCAACTGTGGAAGGTAAATCACACCATAAAGGCTATGGCTCTGATAGTGAGGATGGACATATTTTAAATTTTTCTGATAAGGAGACATCTTTACAACTCATGAGACTTTATTCCAGCTGGGAAACCTCATGGAAGTATGCAGCGAGCATCTTGATCCCTTGAATGTAGTTGGTTCTGAAAATGGAAAGATAAAACAGTGATGAGCTTGTTGAAATAGTTGCCTTCATTACAAGCTGCAACAGAATGTTAAGTTGTGAAGATCATTCATAAAAGATTTTATTGCATCTCATTTTAATTATAACGTTTGGGTGGAAGAACTTAAATTGGTACTTAAACCATCACTAAATTCAACGTTACCGTAAAACAAAATGTGGACGTGACAGACCGTACTTAGCCTTATGACAATCTTTCCCTTAGCCTTCATTTTAACTGCTCTGTAATGTTTAATGTAAAGCACTTTGAATTACCTTGTTGCTGAAATGTGCTATACAAATAAAGCTGCCTTGTCTTAATTAAAATCATTTATTTTCCTCAATATTACATGTAAATTTGTCCATCGTGATTATTCTTGTGACACTAGACACTCCTATGAGAATATCTTTTAACTCTTCGGTTTCTGGAAATTCCCCTTCTCAATCACAGTCATTCAGGTAGAAATGGAAATAAGGACAAGTGAAGCACTGTGACAGACCTGTTGAGCTTTTCATTCTGGGAGTGAGCTCCATCATCAGAGGATCCAACAGGGAGCAGCATGACGTTACGTCCTGTGGCCTCCTGGAAGGTCAGGGTGACGGGGATGCTTCCACCCTCACGGGTCAAGTCAGGCTCCACACCAAAGACTATGGCACAGCAAGGAGAAGGAGAAAATGGGTCAATATGAGTGAAGAGGAACAAAATAAAAAATAAAAATGTCTACAAGACGTACTACTTTTGGTTTTCGGTGCTTTGAGCCCCACAAATTTCAAAACTTTGGCCTACAAAGAATGAAACTATAAACATGGCTAGCTAACAGGGGGGTAAGTGGGAGTATGTGTTTTGAGTGAACTGATCCTTTAACCATATCCATCTCTATCGGTCTTGCATCACTCAGCCTCTGTACCTGTCTTCATGGCCTTTCGGCCAGCTATGTAGTGCGGGTGGTTGAAGTCAGAGACCCAGGCCTTGGCTCCGTGGCCCATGTGCACTTTCAGTTTGTTGGGGCTTTTCAGTTCAGCAAACTTCTTCTGCAGATGATCGATAACCTTGATAATGAAAAAGAAAAATATGAGAATGTGAAATTTAATAATTATAATAACACATACATACATATTTTCTGCCTTGTTTTTCCCCACTTGGGAACAAGGAACAACTGTTGTATGAAGAATTGTTCTGATTATTTAAACATTCGTTTAAGAATTATTAGAACTAGTAGTGGCAATATTATCTTATACAACTCATTGACACAACTCCTTCTGACAATTCACGTTTGTTTTTGTCAAGAAGAATAGATCCAGTAGCTTTTTGAATTTTTATTAAATTAAGGCTGCTCTGTGAATCTGCTTTACTTGCAAGATTTTAGCTGTAGGTGCAATATTCTGAGAGTCATCTTTGGCAAAGTCATCAAGTTTTAAATTCTACTGGCAGAGGCTTAAACATGTTCCACACCACAACCTATTGGGTTCTAGTCACATGAATACTAGCAGATGACAGAATTATAATCACAGTTAAGATATTTCAGGGTCTACCTTTTTTTCCACAACTTTGGGGTCCATGTCGGGGACGAGGCGGATGGAAAACTTCCCGATGACCTTGCGGGGGATAACAGTCTTGGCTCCTGCTTCAGAGAAAGCTCCCTCAATACCATGTAGAGAAAGACATGGATACCTCCAGCGGTGCATCAGGATTTTCTCCTACAGGAAAAAAAATAAATAAAAAAAGAACAGTAAGATTAAATTACGCTGATTAGCCTGGAGTAATCCAGAGTAGTGCAGCACATTTCTATCTTTGAGTAACATAGAAACAGAAATCGATGCCTTGCCTTGGTGTCATGAAGTAGCTGTCCAACTCCAACGTCTTTGCAGTATTCATCCAAGTCAAAATCTATTTTCTCATACAGCTTTTTTTCCTCATCTGTCAGAGGGGCCACATCATCACTTATCCCAGGAACCAAAATCTTCCCCTTATTGTCTAAGAGGGAGCCTGTTAAGAAAGACACAGACACACCATTTAAAAACTCTTAAGATTTAAACCTAAAGTGTAGTTTAAAGAAACATATTTTGTCTCCAGTGTTTACCTTTAAAACTGCATTAAAACATTTTTTTTATGAGATTATAGTTCAATTATCAGCTTCACTTGCCCATAAGTGCAATCAGGTCGGTCATGGCTTCATGAACAGAGCCACCAAACACCCCTGAGTGTAGGTCCTTGTCACCACAATGCACCTATAAATTAAGAAATAAATCTTTCATTGTGCTTCATCAAAATACAATTTCACAAAAAAATGATACTGGAAGAAGTGCATTACAGAAACTAGATTTATTTTTGCCACAGTTTAACTAAAATGCAAACAGAACTAAAATCAGACTTTACCTCAATAAAGAAGTAGCAGATTCCTCTCAGACCGTAGGTGATGCAGGGTTTGGTCTTGCCGAGCCAATAATTGTCAGAGATGCAGACGTAGTCCACATCTTTTAAGAAGGAGTCTTTGCGAGAAAACACCAGTTCATCCAGGCCCTCAGATCCAGACTCCTCCATTCCTTCAAAGCAGAATTTTATGTTGATTGGAAGCTCCTGCAAGAAGAAGAGAGATAAGGCTACATTTATCACCAGGCCTCACTGTACTGCCCTTCTTTGTATTGTACTTATTTTTTATTTGTCCCTTTCTCTTTCTTAAATTTGCTTTCTAGCTTTCTTGCATTCTTTTTTATTAATATATTATGATGATGTGTTGACCTGCCAAGGGACTACAGATGAAAATTTGCTTTTTTGCTAACTGGCATATTTACATTTTGAGCGTAAACTAAAAATGTGCATTGTCCATTTTAAATAAGCAAATGAATAAAAATAAATCACCAGGCCTCACTGTGTTTACATTTTAAAGATCAGTAGGTTAACAGTTTCCATGTTTAAGGGAAAAGTAAATGGGATTCAAAACAACGTGCAGGTAGCATGACTTGGGTTTAATTATTAAGTGACGACTGGATAAGACATAGTTACAGATTCTATACAGAGACCTTTGACCACTTCTCCTGCTGACGGCTCTAAAGTAATCAACAGGCAATTGCAGGATCAGCTCTGTACTTTAACACAGAGATAATTTATTTTTTAGAATGATGCACAATCATAAAAAAAAAAAAAAAAAAAAAAAAGAAAAAAACCACTCCTTGTCACAATATCAAAAGCAATACTGTTTAGCAATTTAACAATATTCCGTATTATCCCTGTTGTTATTTTTGGAAACACATAACCACACCAAAATGTTTGATCTTATTATCTTCACGGTAAAAAGCTCTGTAACACCATCATCAATGATTGGCACATTCAGTTGGCTGTGACTACACCTCAAGTCTTGCTACAGGGGTCTGGTCCTATATCACACAAAAGTTGAGCTGCTGCTGGACCAACAGGAAGGTTTGATTACTTGAAGCATGATGTACTACTGTAAACTGGATACTGCAGATGTGGTTTTGGCAACTTTGCCCCTGGAGCCAATTTAAACAGTTTGTCCTTAATCACAGTGCCCATCAGAAGGTAAAGAAAGACACAATAAGTTAGAGATGAAGCTGTGATGGGAACTTTACCTGCTGGATCTTCTGGTAGGCCTCAATGCAGTTAAACCAGGCCAACACAGGACCTTTGTCATCAGTAGAACCTCTTCCATAGAGCTTACCTGCAAAGAAAAAACATAGTGTTTTAGTTTAAGGCCCTGGGCTTTTATATGACATCAGCAAGTTATTCTTATAATTATTTTTACATTTCTAGTTGAAGTTTGTTGCCCCTGGGCTGGACGCTGACCTAGGGGAAGTGGAGGAGCAGAGATATGATGTCTGTAAGCAGATTCAGTCAGTTACTCACTCTTTAGCAACTAAACAACTGGATAGTAAAACATGACATAAGCAAGAAGAGGGCTGAGCAGACAGGAATGAGACAGGAGGAACTGGATGTGGCCCTTTCGGTCAGCTGACTATAACCAGAAAGTACACGACACCATTTGGGTAGCACGAAGAAGAAAAAAAAAAAAAAAAAAAAAAAAGAAGAGGTATTAATCCTTTTTGTCATTAAAAATAAACAACTACAAATATGCCGTTTATTTATTATTTTATTAGGTATACCTTGTAAATATCGCAGCAGAGATGCTCTTCTTTATCCCTCGGTTGTAACAAGGGGTTATTTGAGTCACTATTGCCATCAGCTCAAACCAGTCTGGCCATTCTCCTCAGACCTCTGCCATCAATAAGGACGAGAGAACTGCTGCTCACTGGATATTTTCTCTTTTTTGGACTGTTTTGGTTGTGCATTAAAATCCCAGTAGATTAGCGGTTTCTGAAATCTGGCACCAACAACCTTCCATGTTCAAAGTAACTTAATCACCTTTCTTCCCCATTCTAATGTTTGATTTGAACTTCAGCAGATTGACCGGACGGTGACTACGTACCTAATGCATTGAATTGCTGCCACGTGATTCGCTGATTAAATATTTGTGTTAACAAGCAGTTGAACAGATTGACCTCATAAAGTGATCGGGGAGTTGACCTGGTTAATAAGTGCTGATACCTTACAAAGGGGTTCACACACAGTAGAGTTAAGCAATTCTGTTGTGTTGTTTAGCGCATGACAAATACACCTTCAGAGTGTAAAATGATTATAGCATTTGAATTATTGTGTAGATTGTAATGATTCATACTAACTCATTTAGAAAAGCTGGCAAGTTGGTTAAATAGCAGACAAAAATAAAATGATAAATATGGGAAATGAATTGATCCAAAAAGACTGAACCTCTGTCATCATGCAATACATTCACTAAGTAAAATGCTAAATGTGAGCCATGAATGTATTATTGTTAAATACAACAGTACTTGTTCAACTTGATCTGCAAGGCTTTCAGATAATACCTAATTAAGAGAACAACTCTACCCTAAAGCATGAGGTAATTAGGCTGGACTTTGGCAATATGCAGCAAACTGTGATATGATCACAAGTTCAAAGATGATAAAAGCTCAAAGAACATATACAGATGTTACATTTAAGTAGAGATGGTAGTAATAGTGAAAATACTAAATTACCAATTTTATTTCATTCTGTAGCCTGGTCATGGCTCAGTTACAGTAAACTACATTTCCATTTACTTGTCCTATTTGGTTCTGCCTTTAGGCCTTCTCTGCAGAACATGTTGGTCATTTATTTCAATGCAATGCGATATTATATGTTTGCCAAGCCAAAAAAGAAAGTAGTGTAATCATAACATAAAATCTTGGGAACAGAAACCCTGAAGTTAACCACACCACGCCTCGTGTTACATGCCAAAACAACGTTCCAGTCTACTCCAATAACTTCCAATAAAGCTGTTTGGATGTTAAATGACAAACTTTCCGGATCATATGAAAACCGCTTCAGGGTAATTTTGTGTCAAAGAGAAACCAAAAAACTTCTACTCTCACCGTCTTTCTCCACCAGAGTGAAAGGCTCTGTATCCCAGCCATCATCAATGTTAGCTGGCTGGACATCAAGATGGCCGTAGATACACACCGTTTTCTTGCCCGGGTCTGAACCCAAACGACCCAGGATGATAGGCGGCAGGGGGATCTCCTCGCCACAGGGAAGCTGCATGCACAAAGAAAAGTAACAGCCTACATTTTAATAGAGATTTAATAATAATAATAATAATAATAATAATAAAGGGTTAAGGTTTTTCAAAAAGGGCCCATTCTGTTAAATCAAAACCTTTAACCAACCAAATAACCAAAACAGTATACATAGGGAAAGCAATGAAAAACCAATGGATTAAGTCCAAAACATTACACAGCACACTTAAATACCTTCTGTTTGCCGATGTCCACCATTTCCACTGTTCCCCCAAGCTTCTCAATGTCCTTGGCTGCCATCTCCATCATCTTCTTGATCTCCCCGCGCTTCTCTGGCCAAGCAGACACACTCTGGACTCCCACCCAGTCTGCGAGACGCTAGGAACAAGAAAAATTCACATACATTTTAACATTGTCTAAGAAAACATGATAGGTGTTTCATACAGCACGTCCAAGTTTGAGAAGTGTAAGGGTCACATTTTGTTAAAGTTTAATTCAAAACTGCAAAGTGTAGTCAGATTGAATGGGCCTTGAATGTACATTAGTTACACATTGCAGAGGCAGGCAGGAAAAACTCTACGTTACGCTGAGTTTCCACGGGCAGCGTTTATCAACTGCAACTCCGCTGTCGGTCACATGCACTGACATGCACCGGATTCCAAGCAGAATTGTGTCCCCACAAAATAGCGCAACGGTGTACACATTTTGGTGTTGTCGGGTATCGCTGTGTTAATTTTCTATCTGACCTATGAAAAAGTTTTTATCACTCACTTTGCCCCTTAAAAAGTTGTGTTGGGTTATTTGCATACAGTGTTTCTGTCATTTCTTCGTGCACCATGGGCCGTAGAAAGAAACTGTTGATGGCATGCTATCTTTTTACGAAAAGAGAACTGCCCACCGAGCTAACGATTTGTCATGCTAAAGTGCTAACGTTACTAAATAAAAAATATATAATGCAACGTCACTCACCAGAAATGCCTACTGCCTGGGATACTCTTTGGCAAGCTTGTTTTTTTCTATTAACAAAATGAATAGGGAACTCGCCTATCACATTAATTAATTTTTCCTCCATTCTGATGTTTATTTTTCCGCTTTATATTTTGGGCGGAATTTCAAATATAGCGTAGTGTATACACGGGAGAACATATCGGAGGCACGTTCGTGAGTCTGCCCTCTCATTGGCTACCGCATTGACTCTGAGTCAACTTTGGGAGAGAGGGGAGAGCGGTGAACATCCGGGGACTTTCGTCACCATCAGCGGAATTCGCTCATACTGCTGTTCTAATAGGGAATGAATTGAATCGCTCCACTCTGTTATTTCAGCTGCCTGAGGAAATCCAGCATTACTCAGAGCTCACAAAGTAGGAGCTGAAAAATAAATCAAAAGATTTGTTGTAATTTATTTTTGTTGTATAAAATTGGCATTGAAAAAAGTATCATTTAGGAACCGGTATCGAAGTCACAGTATTGGTATCGAAAAAATTTTAACAATACCCAGCCATTACCGTAACAGCAGGAGGTCATTAAGGGAGTAAACTTACATTGAACTATTACATCAAAATACTCAGCTTACCTGCACGTACAGATCCTGGTGTTCGTCCACATACTTAAAAAGCGCTGTGAGATGAGCCATCTTTGCCAGCAACAGGAGCTGAGGATTGAACAGGCAGAGTGGAGTGACGAGTCTACCTCCAGCCCTTTGCAGTCATATTTGAGGACCAAAACCACGCCCTCCTCTAAACCTGCTGACTACTGCTCTTCGAATCAGGATGTTGAGGTGGTGACAGTTTTGCAACATTGTGGTCACAGCTGACTAGCCCCGTTACTTTGTGTATCTTGTAGTTTATATTAGTTATGTGATGTTACATGATGAGTATAGCAAAAAAAAAGCGGGCAAAGTACAAAGATAAATCATTAAAAATTTCCTATTATAGCAAAAGGCTCACTTCCCTCCCGTAAAGCTCTATTTGTGAACATTTATAACATTTAAAAATTAAGCCACACATTTGTGTGATAACTTTGGGGGGAAAAAAACATGAATTTCAGTGTATTCGAAAGGACTCAGTGCCATCAGGAATTAATATAGATATAACTTCGACAAAAAATATGTACTTGTGCAATAGATCATATTTATTTATACACACTTCAGTTAACAGAACATTACATATGTATGTCATACCAAAAATGTAATACTGGAATGTGCACTTTTTAACTAACATTATTAACTAAAAATCACTTTTGATGCAAGACTGATTGCCTAAACAGGCCTGGAGCAGATCAACAGATCTCTAGCTAGTTAGCTAACTGTGAAAGCTGAGCAGCTAACGTTAGGTGACAAGTCAGACTGATAGCTAACCGGCTAACTAAATATGAAAAGTAGCAGGTAGCTGGCTAACTTAACGTTACACTGAATCAGAGCTAACCTTTTTCTGACTCATATTCTGCTCTGCTCATTTCTGAAACGCATAAATAAGCATTAAAACAAAAAACTGTTCCGTTTAAAGAACTCACTCCGTATTAATTCTCGTACAGCTGATGTCCACATGTGACTCTTCTCACCTGACAGACACTTCCTGTGTTTCCTAATTACGTTGACACGACGTATTTGAAGCGTTGAAATACAAAATAAAATAGACCAGATAGACTTCTTCTCGTGAGTGGGCACCATAGACAGTATATGGGCACAAAGTGGCTGTTTGATTGTTTTCACGGCGCAAAGAATTGTGGGTCAGTGGCAGATGCTTTGTCATGTTCATCCATATGGTCCAGAAACAGTTTAAAGAGGAGAGCAAGCCTCTGACAGATCTGAGAAGGGCTCTGATATCACAGTGGTGGAAGAATTACTCTAATCTTTTACCGTAAAGTAGTAATACCACAGTGTAGATACTCTGTTGTAAAAGTAAAAGCCATGCATTTAAAATTTTATTTGAGTAGGCTATACAAAAGTATCAGCATCAAAATGAATTTAAGTACAAGTAAAAGTCTACATTTTGCACATTTGCCAGAAATGTATATTACATGTTTAGATTATTATTGATGCAGTAATATGTCATTACTTAAACATTGCAGCTAGTAAGTGTGAGGTTAATTTTTAATTTATATATAGGCCTAACAGGCCTCTTACTTTATATAGCCTACTGCTGGGTAGCTGATGAATTCCCCCCCTGTGGATTAGTATTTTTGATATGATTTGTTTATATTTTGTATTATCAAATTGGCTCTGGAAAGTAACTAGTTACTACCGTTATCAAATAAATGTATTGGAGTATAAAGTATATTTGAATCTGAAAGGTAGTGGAGTCAGAGTAGGCTATTACGTGGCAGAAAATTGAAGTAGTCTAGTAAATTAAGTCCCTGAAGTACTTGCAAATGTAATTAGTTTCTTTCCACCACTGGAAAGAAACAATTTATGATTGTTTGGCAGTTTATTTTTTGGCTACTTTAATCAAACTGTATTTGTCAAGCACAGTGGTTCCCAACCTTTTTTCCTTGGCGCCCCCCCCTACTCATGTCTAAAAAAAGCTGAGGCCCCCCTCCTGAAATCGAAGTAACTCTTGAGATAGAGCCTTACTTTTTCATAGACTTTTGTATACATTATATATTCTAGTGTAGAGCTGGGCAATATATCTATATAGTGATGAGACTAGATATCATCTTAGGTTTTGGATATTGTAATATGACATAAGTGTTGTCTTTTCCTGATTTTAAAGGTTGCATTACAGTAAAGTGATGTCATTTTCTGACCTTAGACGGTTCTATTATTTGCCTTTACCCACTTAGTCATATCCACATTACTGATTATCAAAAATCTCAGTGTAAATATTATGGAAGCACCATAGTCAACACCACAATATCATTGCAGTATCAGAGGTATTTGATCAAAAATATTTGATTCTCTACATATCATCCAGCCCTAGTGTATTATAGTTTAACATGTGTAAATTTTACCTTAACCTCAGACTTGCACTCCCCTGTGATCTTTTCCATCCCCCTGGGGGGGTGCCCAGACCCCAGGTTGGGAACCACTGGTCTATCAAGTAAGAGTACACTTCAGAGTGCTTTAAGGATTGATGAAACAGCACCCCTGTAAACTGTTATGACTACTGCACAAGAAATACGTTTAACAAAAATTAGGCTACATTTTTTAAACAAATCTTTACTGTACATATGGGGCAGTAGTTTAGATTGATCAAGTTGTTGGGGTGTTCACCACTAGGTTTGCCTCATAAGGTTAAACACTGCAGCACAGATCTGACCCCACTTAAAACTATACAGTATAAACTTCACATCTCAAACAGACCCAGGTTATACTGTATAAAATATTAGTTGAACATAATTGGTAATTTCTCATTAACATGTTGAATTACCACCAACTATGGCTCAATTGTAATCAAACTCATCCATTTTCTTCATAACATGTAGTGTATACTATTTCACAGAACACTTTGGCAAAGATTTAATAATTGCTGGTTTTAAATAAGCAGAATAAAATACCAGTCTGTGGCAAAAGACTTTATTGCATATTTCAAGTACATGCAAACACTTATGTATTCAGGTCCAAGTAGCATTTCACTGGAGAGGGGAAGAAAATAAAACAAATTATAGTCAGTAAATACATAAAGTTATCAGATCAGTTGTGTGTAGCTTGATTTGAATGGTCAATTCAGTTTAAAAAATTGTTCACCTAATGTTTACCCAGTCCCCAACAGGTTGACTGGCCATCAGATGGTTCCTGCCCATGTAGTAAGTAGGTCTCTTCTTCTGAAGAATCCTCTCCAACACTGGAATATTCCTGAGAGACAGATAGTGCCATCAGGGCCAGCCCTAGACTTTGAGTCCCTAAGCCACAATAGGTTTGATGACTTAGTGTCCAGTTACTCCAAAACACTGATGCTTCCTTCAAAATGGAGGTCATGATACTGTACATTTGGGGGCAGTAGTTAAGATTGATCTAGTCCAGTGTGTGCTCATCACTACACGAGAAGGTTATCCAACACTACAGCACAGATCTGACTCTACTTAAAACTACACCAGTAGAAAATGCCACATCTTAAATAAAGAGACCCATGTTATACTATACAAAAACTGTTAAATTTAGTTTCAGTTCTGTATCCATTTTCCTTAATTTCTGCAAATCCTCTCCTAAAGCTGCACATCCTTAAGTTGTCTAGAAGCAAAGAACTTTAGACATTTGAAACAGGTGGTAACATATACAAGGTTTAGAGACTGACCTTTCCATCAAAACACCGTTCTTTACAAGTCTTTTCTTCTGTCCTACAAACTTCTGTAGAGCACATAAAATAGATCTGCAGGAGAAAAAAAAAAAATTACCATTAAAACAAATCCTTGAACCACATGTTCTCATTTCATGTTTGCAGTAAGAACAGTGAAAGTTCAGCTATGGATGAGATTCCAACAGCTGATTTAAGGAAGTCACATATCTGCATCAGGGCCCCTTTCGGTAGTGTTAATTTTAGTCTGCAATTCTTGTATACAGAATGGCCTTCTGAATAATTTGACTCACTTCTTCGTCAAGGTACTGGTTTGTCTTTTGATCCATAAACTGAAAGGCCTGGACCACAAAGCGCCTTTGGTAACGATTTTGGGGAAGGCCACTGACTTTAAGTATAGACACCGTTGGATCATGAGGATTGGCACACCTACAGAAATTCAAGTAAAGGTTAGACTAGGCCAGTCGTTAACTTTAATACATATGCAGTGGGATCAGACAGTCATGCTTACCCTTCAAAAATGAGCACCAGAGCATTCTTTGCAGAGCGAGGGTAAGCTAGACAGTAGTTCACAATAAGTACTGCATCTGGTTTTGGAGACTTCAGGAGCAGTTCAAGATACACTGGCTTGCCAAGGAGCATTCGCAAGGGCTGATGGTAAGTTGGGAAGTAGCTTGAATAGGTCTCATCTATTGGGGATATACAGAAGAGCAAGCTTATTAAAACATTTTATCATTTCACCACTACTTATGTACAATCTCACTCCAGCCATGTGCAGCAAGATTTTACTAGCATTTGGTTTGGAAAACCAAAGAATCTCACCCTGAGCAATTCTTAGTGTAACACCATATAAGCCATCTGAGAGAATAGATGATGGCAAGCTGGAACACGGGGTCTTGACCATGTAGGAAACACTGGCCAGTTGCTCCAGAGGACTGGCCTGCGATTTGCTGTAGCGGCATTCAATCATGAACCTAGAAAAGACTTAGTTGAGTTTGGTCCTACATGCATGTACAGATAACCCTTAAAGCAGGACCACATTCATTACTAGATCCATCACGAGGCCCTACAGTGTTAAAATGTATAGAACACTAACTTGAAATAGTCGCTTCTTGAGATTATGCCATATTTGAGATTCCAAGTTTGGACAACAGATTGCACTTCAGTCAGGTAGATAGTTGTCTCACCAACTTCCTGTCAAGAAAAGTAAAACAATTCCTCAGGTGTTTCTTCAGGTCTAAATGATTTACTGCTTGAGGCACAGACTGCCAGTTTTTTTTTTTTTTAAATCCTATTAAAAAAAAAATTATACACACACACAAGCACAACTTGTGACTAGTTTGTCACAGAGAATTAAGAAACATTCAAGTACAGAATTGCAAGACTCCAACTTTGAGTGCTATGTAAGCACATTATCAGAAATCTAGATTCTACACAGGTTTATCAATTTGTAATCTTATCATTGCCAGACCTACCTCCACAGAATCAGATGAGGGTCTGGCTTGTCCACAGCATTCCATGATTGGAGTAAAACATGCTTTAATTGCCCTCTTTAAACCAAATATTGCCATGGGTGTGTTAAACTTGCCCAGAGCAATTTGTGATCCTAGAATTATAAGGTTCTATCTCCACTTTTGGCCAAAATTGAGTTTGACATAATCTGATCCCTTAGGTGTTTAATGCCTGTGGGGTTATTTTTGTAAAAAAATATTTTTAGTTAATAACAAAGTTCCATCTCACAAAATAGCTGGGATGTAAAAACTTCAATGCTCAATATCTCAGAACTACCCTAAACAGAGATAGAACCTTATAATTCTAAGCTCAAGTTGTAAAATAGCCTTGGGATGTTTTGTTGGGGGAGAGAACCACCCACACTCTGGACTGATAGTCCAGCTGTCTGGATTTACCCTGTAGAGATCTAAGCAGTTAACTAGAGTCCTAATAGACTGTGCTTAAAATTCCAACAAAGAAAGCAGACATTGGAGAAAAGACATTCATCTGGCAAAATTTTCTGCAGCACTAGAGCAATACCATAAGTGGAATATCCTGGATATGGACTATCAACTTGTGACCTACTTTGCAACAATGACAGGTCAGGGTGAGGAGTCTAGCATCAATGGGCATAATGTCAAACAGTCTACGGTGCTGAAATTTGAACATTCAGAAACTCAAGGGCTTTGGCTTTTAAAAATATGCATATCTGCCATTTCAATAAGCAGTAGCAAGCAATGTCAAATGTTAGCCTGCAAGTCTGTCACTTGATCAGGCAATGTATCATCTTAATGCACTGGAGTAAATACTTGTTTTTAAAAATTTAACAAACTTGAAAGTGCATTGTAAAAGCAAGCAAAGGAGATGACTTACAAAAGCACGAGCTCCACATTCTGTAACTTTAAACTTAAAGATGGCAACCTTGTCATTAACAATGGCTGGTTTACAATTTGGACTCCCGAGAATAATGAGCTTGGTGGGGTCCAAAGGGATGGATGCAGAGTTGAAGCGAATGGCAAAAACAAAGTTTCCTGCAGTGCACTCTAAGGGAGGGGAAAAAAAAAAAATATATAAACTCTTAATACAGAAGTTTTCAATTAGGAGTTAAGGATAATTTTATACTACAGTGCTCTAAATGCAAGACTTACCATCCAGTGGGTAGTAACAGGTGTCAGAAGAAGACACACAGCATCCCCTCGCCTCACAGTCTGATGCAGATATTCCTACACAACCACAAGTCACCTGCTCCTCCAAGGGAACATCACACCCTGAAATGACATTTTAAATGGTCCACCATACCTTCTAGCTGTAGTAATTCTTCACCATACCACAAGTGACTCATAACTTTTGAGTTTCTCATTTGCTGTACACAGTTTGCACTCACTTAGATTTGGTAGTGGGATATGTTCTTGGCACCTGGGTTTGCCATTGAAGCGAGGGCCAAACTTTGGATTTTCCTCACAAGATGCAGTAGCAACTTTTGTTTGACCAGTCTTAGCTACATACAACAACTGCAGGCTGTAGCCATCAGTCTGTAATAATTTATAACAGTTGGTTAAGACATGAACTGAAAAGGTAAAACAAAAGTATTTCCATCAATTTTAGAAAAGAGCCAAGGCAATTGCTTTATAGTAACTTACATGTTTCACATTGCACCCAGTAAAGGGTACAGTCAAGGTGTTCTGGAAAGGATCCACTTCATAGCCACAAGATTTGGGAGCATCCATGACAGATAATTCCTTTGAGTCAGAGTCTGAAAAGGGAGAATCCTAGTAACTTGACACTCATTAAGCATAATTTCAAATGGGAAGAAAAGTCAAGTACATACCCAAAATTTTGATTTCACTTATTGAACCGGTCAGGAGAGTAATCTGGAAGCCAACATCACTACAAACCACTTCTAACACACAAGAACTACGGCTGGTCCAGTTCCTTAAAGGGGCATCTACTGCATCTATCTGGAATCCATGGTCAGCAAAAGGGTTGACGGTTTCACTAGTGGAGGCACCTTCAACTTTAAAAAGTACATCCTCAGGAAATTCTTCTTCACTGGCAAAGTAGCTGCCGTCATCTGGAGGAGAGCGTGGTAGTGGTTACCAACTGCAGGCAAAATGCTTGAAATTGCCTTAATTATTTGGACAGCACAGTAAATAGTTGGTCTTAAACAGGTCCTATTAATTTCTTCATGAAAATGCAGTTGCTAGTAACAAATCTGATGCCATTTCCTTAAGGTCAAAAATAAGTTAACATTTTAACCAGTCAAAAGGCTTAAGCATCTTCCCCATTATAAATAAAGCTTGCCATAAGACTTACCTGAAAAGGGTATTTCGGAGAAAGAAATTCTACAAAATGTTTGATATTATGAAAATACCCTTTACCAGACAGTCCAAACACTATTTGGATAGACAATTTGCAAAATACAGCCTGGCTATATAATCAAGTAGTATGGGACTCTGGTACAAATTAAGTAAAACAGCCACCAAGTCTGAACCATTTAGGTAGAGTTAAAGGTTTCACTCAGACACATTAGCACATGGTCTGGCTTTAGACAGCTTTAAAGTACATAAAGGCCTAGACTTAACCTCATGGAGTAGTTTTCTTGCTACAGGAAAAGAAAAAGAAAACATTTGCAACAACCCACCGATAGTGAACACACCTTCCACCTATGGTCTCATTGGTAGTTGTTTACCTGTAACATTTTGTGGGTCATTCCATTGCCCCGACTTGTCAGAATTAACAAGTTGAGTGCGATTGATATGTTCCCATCCCTTTACTGGAACAAGCAGCAGAGTCACAGTCAGCACCAGCAACATCTCAACCCTAACACCAGCCATGGATCCACGTAAAGCCCTCCTGCAGCTGCTGAGACCTGTACAAAGACATAGCCTCCTGCCGTTCTATAAGTACTGGTTGGAAGCTAATTGATTGCATCTGGTAGCTGCTAATTGGTAATTGCTCCTCAAGTGAAGTCTCACAGTGCACCTGTGGAATAATTACTTAGATCTTTTACTAGAGTAAAAGTAGCAATACTACAGTGTAAAAAATACTTCTTTTTTTTAACTTATATTCAAAGTATTACTTAAGTAAACGTACAAAAGTTACGCATCAAAATATACTTCAGGTACCAGGTAAATTACTTATTATGCAGAATGGCCCACTTGTAACACAGGCCAATTCTGACCTATTCTTTGCATTCATTTTCCAGTCATGAACTGTGAATAAAAAACTTTTTATTAACTTGGTCCAGACGTTTATAACAATTAAACAAAACATTAAAATACATTTATGCCACCCGCTACTTATCTCCGAAAGTAGATTCAACACTTGTCTGACTTAGTGTAAAAAAACATATTACATGCTGGATACAGATTGGAAGTATTGCTTTGCTGTTGTATTACATAACATTTTACTGTTGTACACAATAAACTGGTTATTTATATCTCATTAACATGTTAAATTATGACCACTTACTGTGGCTCAATTTTATAATCACAACAAAATGAGTAAACTCATCTATTTTTGTCTATCACGTGTAGTTTATATGTATTTCATGTAGCACTATTGGATTTTTGTGTTAGTCATAAAGAGATTTCATTATGGCTTATTTTAAATACCAAGCAGAATAAAAGAAAGAGAAATACCTTTGTGTGGCAAAAAACTTTATTGCATATATTTCAAGTACACACAAACACCCCATGTATTCTGCTACTGCACCACAGACTACTCAATAGTCTATCATTTAAAACAATACATCTTTTTTATTTAAATCTTCTTCTCCAGAGCCAATAAAACAAACAAATCAAAAGAACTGGACTGGTTCAAACAAAGAGAAAATCATTTGTAGGCATTGGCTTTATGTTTGGGCAAAAAGTTGAAATTCTTTGGCACAGGTCCAAGTAGCATTTCACTAGAGAGGGGAAGAAAGTAAAACGAATTATAGTCAGTAAATACATAAATTGAACAGATCAGTTTAGTGCAGCTTGATTTTAAATGGTCTTTTTATTGTTTAAAAATTGTTTACCTAATCCTGACCCAGTCCCCAACATGTTGACTGGCCATCAGTGACTCCAAATAGTTCCTGCCCATGTAGTACGGAGGTCTCTCGTTGATCTTCTGAGGCACCCTCTCCAACAGGCCCACTGGAATATATCTGAGAGACAGAGATAGTGCTATGAGGGCCGGCCCTAGACTTTTGGGGTCCCTAAGCCCCAAAAGGTTTGATGAATATTTTAGTGTTACGTTCTCATTGGTAGGAGCTGAAGCTCTCCTATCTTCATGTGCAAGATGTCCAAATGTAGAAAGCAAAACATATGATGCACAAGGCAACCATATGCTGAAGAACATACATTTATTACAAATAATGAATCATTTTGTGCCAAGTCTTTGCTTGTACTGGCTGATGATCCAGCATATCCTGACAAAGTTAAGCACCTGTAAATTATAGATAACAATACTATTATTAATTTTATCAGCTACATCCGACCCATTCAAACTGGCTCCCCAGATTTCTTTTTTTATGCAACACACAACGTGTACCTTTTTCTGAGCTGCAGCTTATAAACACCGTTGGGTTTAGTTGGCTTATGCGTCGGGCCAGCTTCGAGTGCTATATTGAGTTTGTTTCTGGATCAAATGGCAAGTCATGAATATTGCTTGTTGATAGTAAAAGAAATACAATATACTAAAGTGCATGTTGTTGCCCACCTGCACATGAAGGAGAGCCACTCCAGCATGAAGGTGCGGGTCTTCTCCACACCTCGAGTGTCGGAGCCCCAGTGCTCCAGACCGAAGTTGCTGAAATCCCTGAGGATGTCCAGTCGCTCACTGGACGAGATGTCCCAGTGTCTGCTCTCCTTTATTTCAGTGAAGATCCATGGCTTAATGAGAGCACCCCTGAAGAAACAAGTCAAACATGCAAAATCAAGTTCACTGCAAAAGTCGTTGTAACTAGACTGGCAAAGAGAACATGCGTTTGCAAAATGAACTTAATTGCTAACTAAAAACAATATTCATTCTTTACTGAGAAAGAAGGTGGCAAGCTTTCTTTTCTACAAGATGTTCTGAAATCTACAGGTGGCGTAGACCACACAATAATTTCACATTTACTTTGTTTTTTTTTTATTATTTAGTCTATAATGTGTGTAAGTGGCACCAACCTTGCAATCATCATACCAGAAACTCCGGTCTCTCTCGCTTTCATGGCATCTTCATAGGACAGAATGTCTCCATTACCTTAATACAATAAACAATGGTCACTTTAGTTTATCTCATCACCAACAATGAATTACTCTAACATTTTGTCCTCATCTACTGTGTGCAGCTGTAATCTTTACAAATTCACATACCAAAAAGTGGGACAGGACTGGCCAGCTTGGAACAGGTGTTGATATAGTCCCAGTCAGCCAACTTAGTGTAGCGCTGCTCCCTGGACCGACCATGCAACTGTAAGAAAACAACATCATCAGTGGTGTGTTATCACACTTTGACGCTGATTTGTGTTTTGTTGCAGATATGAAAATGATAAAAGGAGCAATAACAAAAATATAATGCAGGACTGACAAAAGAAAAAAAAACAAGGGGCTTGGAAAAAAAACCATCACACACATTTATGCATTTATCTATGCTGCTTTTACAAGACTAACTGTGATCATAGAGACATCCCATTTCTTCATCTCTGGGATGAGTTTGTGCGCTATGTTGCACTTCTCCTGAACACCAGTGCGGATCTTGACAGTTAAAGGGACATCAAGGACCTTCAGGAAGAAGAAAAAAAAACTGTTCTCATTTATCCTTACATTTTGGGGGAATTTTTAAAAAACTAATTAAATGTAAAACTTAGATACTATATACATTTAATAACAGTGGTATTTCCTATTTAGATACATTTGGTTAAAGAAAAGCTTACATAGTTCATTCCCTTGATTATCTGTTCAAACTTTCTGGTGCGTGTCATCAAGCCGCAGCCTCCGCCCTGATGAGGGAAAGCAAACAAAGACCATCTGTCAGTGAGTGTCATGTTAATATTTTTTATTTCCAGCCAAACATCAGTGTCGGTGATTTATACACAGGTTATAGAAAGGTTTGGAAATACCGATTTAAATAAGTGTGTAAAGCTGCTACGATTTTACAATGCAGGGAGGGAAACATAAAGGAGTGATAACCAGAGTGGAACTTTCCTTTAATCTGAATGGGACTACATAGTTTGATAGAGGGTTTACCTTCTTGTATACAAGATCAATGGGGCATCCAGAGTTGATGTCCACGAAGTCAACATCAGTGTTGTTGTTGATGAGCTCTGCACACCTCGTCATGGTGTCGGGAAAGCAGCCCTCCACCTGGAGACACAATTCGGACTTCAGAACTGAGGCCATCTTCATTCTCACACAAGTCGTGTTTATAACAACAACTTGAACAGAGTAATTAAACAAATTTGGTTCTGGAGAGTCTTAATAATCTATGATGACATCACCTGGACGCCAAAAACATCTTCACTTTCGTGCCGTTTCAGGAGGGCCCATTCTGACTGCTGCCCCTGCAGCAGGTTTGTGCACATAGCCATCTCCCCACAGGTGATGTCTGCTCCGAAGCGCTTGCACACACGACGGAAAGGCAGATTCCCACACTAGGGAATGAAAAGGAAGTATTTCATCATGCCCAAACCTCATTTATGGGCCAGAATTTGATATAGCTTGGTATGTTACTGGTTCTTTAGAGTGACATTTTAAATGAACTCTTGTCTGGAATGATTTGTTGGGCAGCATTTAACTAGGCTACATCAATAACACATCTAACGACAGTACTCGAATGAGTCTGGTTGCACTTACAGTTGTCAGAGGAGCAAGGTAGAGCTTGTCTTTAAAGTCCACCTTGAACACAGAGAAAAAAGATTACATGATATTTCTTGTGAGTAACCAATGTATTTTAAGAAAATATCATTTTGGAGGAAAGACGGTTGCCTGAAGATATACCGGTTTCTTCTCACACTGGCGCAACTTGATGACATCTACATCAGTCAATGGGCCAACAGTCTTCACTGGAGGCTGCTTATCTGGGCTGGCCTGTAGTTTGTCACAAAGCAAACAGGTAAAAATATGTTAAGCAACAGACTATATATACCTACTGGGTACAGTAAGTGCTCAGAGTAGAAGTTTGTACCTGTGTTTCAGCTTCAGTAGACGCACGCTGCTCCCCTCCTGCTGGATCGGCAGATATTTCAGCTGTACGAGCATCTCCTAAGTGTGTCAAAAGACTGAATTAAAAGACCAAATTTAAATTTACACCTGTTTAACTTAAATGATTAAGAATGGCATGCATATTTCCCAACTAAAATAGCTCCAATAAGTGCCAAAGAGATTCACTTCAGAGATACTTCCTTTTCACTGTTGATTTCTGCACGTCTGTCAGTGTCTCAAAGGACAAACTTACTTAACAGATTAATGAGAAAAGAATGCAACTCGTATTTGTAACTCTTCTTACCATTCCCTTGCTGGTCTCTTTTGTCTCTGTAGTTTGAAAGCGTTTTGAGGTAGTCTTCTGACTTCTTAAAGGCCACCGAACGCTTCCTCAGACTATTCTGGAGGTCCTTACTCAGGCTGTTCTTTACTGCGTTCCTGCCCTCGTTGGCGTTAATTAGTTCTGCGTTCTCCATGGTTTTGAAGTCAGGTGTAGTGTGTGCCTTGGCGAAGCGGCAGGTGAGACCATAAGCACACTTTCCGAATGTGTCATAGAGGTAGCAGTTTTCCCCGATGTCAGCGGGCTTAGTGGCAAAGTACTCGGCTACATTATGGTGAAAGTGGCATTTGTCACCGAAGGGGCATTCCCTGTTGGCCTGCATGGGTGGGAAAAGGTATAATAATAACTATCAGCTGACATAGCGATTGAAAAGTACTGTAAGTGACATTTGTGAATGGTTGGTTTTATACCTGAAGGACTGAGAGACACAGTCGTTTTTCATCATAGGCGGTAGGCTTTGTGTGTGGCCTTGATTTATTTTGTCCCCGAAGACGTTTACGGTCTGGGTTGCCACCCTTATTCTGCTCCTCTGCGTCTAGTTTTAGCTTTTTGGTCTCAGGTTCCTCAACAGGTGTCTCATTTGTCTCCTCAACTCTGTTGTTTTCACTAGCCTTTTCTCCTTTTGAGCCCTGCCACTCAGAGTCTACAAACGCATGAAATTTTTCTTTGGTTGTTAGGAATCTGCAAATACATGAAGAAAAAGAAATGTAATCGACATGTCAGTTTGACATGTCAGTGTGGAATAGGGCAACATCAATGCCCTGCAAAACCATTTGTTACAATTTGTCTATATAATTTGACACAGTGCCTTACTTCAGCAAGGTGTCAGGGAAGAATATTTGGGCACATTTACTCACTGCTCTGTTACCACATTAATTACTCTGTTAATGGTACAATTACAAGAGGGGCTATTGATATGGACCAGCCATAACTTGTAAAACTGGAACAAGAGCTATGTCCATACTCTGTGCAAGAAGTCAAGTGCATTCACCGGCTGCTGAGTCTTTTTGCTGACTGTGTAGTTCTGTTGGCTCCATCAGATAAAGAAGTGTGCAGTGTAAAAATGTATGAGTCCATGCTACTCTGCTGGAAAAACGGTGGATTACTCCATCAGGTTGAGAGACAGATGCTGCCCCAACCAAGCGAAGGGTATCTCTGGGTATACCAATGAGGACAAGATGGAGCATAAGAACAAGCTGCAATTTAAGCTTTATAATGGGCTGTTATGGTGAAGAGGGAGCGGACAGACAAGACAGGATTGGATTTCTGGCTCAACTTAAACTACTTCCAAGATGCATGGAGGAGAGAAAAGTCCAAAGATTCTCATTGTATTCCACAAATGGCTACTAACTTACTGCGGTTTGAGGGCAGCTTCGCCCTTCACAGCTTCATCCGTCCTCTTTTCAACGCTTTCCTCCGCCGGTTTTTCCATCACACCTTCACAGGCTTTCTCCAAATCCTGTTATACTGAAACATGTCGATACATCAGATGATCACTTTGGATCTAACATACTGCTCAACAGAAGAGCTAAGGATTATCTCCTGGTTCTGAGCAGCGAGTAACGTTTTGTCTCAAGATAAACTCTCTGTACTGCATATTTAACTATAACCTAGGTTACGTCTAGCTACTTAACTTTCATATGGGTCGCCTGTCTGATTAAACTGAATTTAAATTAACGTTAGCAGAGTTACTTACCTGTTATATTGCGAATACAATACTAATACAGTATTTATGTCTCACACCTTCAAATGCACTGTCTGTGTGCACAGCAACGGCGTGAGGAAACGCTTGTGCAGCAGTTTGGTGAAGTCCGTGGTGTACTAGCAGATGAACATTGGTTCCGCATATTGCTGTTCGTCTCCCCAATATTCAGATTTTAAAACTATTAAATAATTTAAAGGGAGGTCTGTTTTCCAGGGATGGAACATAATCAGATTACCTCTGCTAATTGAATGTTTCAGTTTTGAAATGGCACCAAAAACCCATCTTCTGTACGTATACTGCTTTTAAAAAAAAAAAACTCATGTTGTTACACTGCATGAATTTTCGTCCCCGTAAACGCCAGACCCTCTTGCTAATTTTCGGCAGTTAACGACAATTTACCATGGATGTATTAAGAGAACAATGTACAGCCTGTGAACGTTTATATCCCTTATTAGAAATTCTTTGGTTTATATGTTTATATGCTCGTCTTGCAAGACCTCGCACGTGATTGGAGGGCTCTTCCAATCACGTGCGATGTCATCGTTATACGGAAGAACTCGCGAGAAGAGCTCGCATATATAAGCCATAAGCACGGTGTATGAAGCTCTGTGATATAAACTAACCGGCAGTTGAAAGATGGAAGTCCCAAAACTGAAGAAAAGACCTCGGCGCCTCTGTGAACATTGCAACACTGAACTCTGTCATACACAATATTTTGACCACAGAAAGCGCTGTTTCAAAAATGGAGTTTGGGAGAAAAAATCCAGAAGGGCTAGTCATGACCCAACCGGCAGGAGTTATGTACCGTCACCGTCGATGTATAAAGACCTCGAAGATAAATTGGCTGGAGTTGGAGAGATTGATGAAAGTGAAATGCACTCCGGCGAGGACCCAGAAAAAGAAGTTATGGAAGAATCTGAAGAAATGCACCCAGCGACTGACAGTTCAGACGACAACGGTGAGCACCACAATATTGAATTATTAAATATTTAACTGGTACACCTGTACAGCTGTTAGCTACAGATATTTTAACTGTACCCGGTCTCCCTTTTAAATTGTCTAGTTAAAATGTGGTTGCTTTTCACTGCTGTGGTTATTGTAATAGTAATTAAATACGAATATCGCAATATAATGCATTTAACTGTATCTTCTGCACGGGTTGTTTTCCAGACGAAACAGCAGCTGACCAAAGCATTCATCTTTTCCTGGACTCCAGCAATTCCGAGCCAGTGCAAGATGATGCAGACATTTCCTGTTCTGTGGTAAGCATGAAATTACCTTTTGAATATACAAGTATAAAGTTCCATACATGCTCATCCAGAGCTCAAACGAGAAAACCCAACATGTTTCACCCACATTATTGTTTTCCACTCTCAGTACTACTACTGTTACTCTCAGTGTACAGTTTAAATTTATGTTAGGGAACTATGAAAGCAACTAAAATAAACAAGTGAATTATAAACCATTCCAAAAAAATCCCCTGAATGAAGTTCCCACAGAGTACTTTTAACCGGTTCATTGCACTAAAGCTAGCTGTTTGAGATGCATGTGATCTTTTCAAACTACAGCTTTTAAAATCTTTTCATATTCAAATGGGCATATTAATGATGGTCTTTTCACTCTCAAATGAACATATTCATGCGCTGGGTACGGCCATTTGAGGTGCTGAGTATGGGCATTGCATGCATTTTAAATGTGTACTTTACATTTGCATAGGATGGGTATGTGACTGAAGAGGATGAAGAGGGGGAAAGCCTCGCCTTGAACTCCCCTTCAACTCCTCTGCATGGACGCAATCAACCCCTTTCAGCCAGTCCGCAGACCGACGAGAAGAAACTGCTGAATGCTATCAGTGGGCTGTCTCGTCAGCTTACTGTGCTTACTGCCGATGTGAATGAGCAGTTCACCATAGTAAACTCCAGGTTGCTGTCCATAGAGGATAGGTTGGCAGCTTTGGAGTCGAAAAACTGTGTGGAAGAGACTAACTCTAAGAAGACCCGACTGGTGCGCAATCCCAAGATTGCGGTAAGAATATGTTCGGTGACTGCTAGCTAAACTAAAAGTAACCTAAAAGCAAAGCTTTTTTTTTTTTTTTTTAAGTAGCCCAAGCTAAAAGTAACCTAGTATCCTTGTAAAAGAACAAGTGAGCAGAACCCGTGTACGTTTTTTTTTTTTTTTTTTTTTTTTTTTTTTTTTGGTCTTGTATTTTACAGGAAGCGGTACGCCGTCTTCACAACTCGGAGATGAATTGTAAGCGCTATGAACCGGAGCAAGGGTAAGATTTAAAGAATATGCTTTCATTCTGCTTTATAAGGAAATAGATACGTTAATAGATACCGATCTTAACCGTACATTTTGTTTTCACAGACTAACTTCGCCTCATAACGAGGCCGTGACCTCCTATTTGCTCGGAGCTGTGTCTGCAAGCCCAGATTTACATGGTGCTGATAAGGACGCCATTGTGCGTAAGTAACTTTTACTGTTTTCTCCTTCCATGTTTAATTTTACTGTGACTTATGTTTTTTTTTTTTTTCATACCACTCCTTTAATTGGTTTCCAGCTGCTTGTAAGACCTATTACGAGACCGTACGCAGGAGCTTCAGGTACAAACAACCAGATCTTGCATCGCAGGCGGAAGCGGTGAAGAGTTCAGCTCGGAGTCGATCAAGAAGAAAGAGGGTAAGACTTATTAGACCTATTAGGTCAATGTGACTATCTTTCAGCTGCATTAATAGATGGGTTTTGTCCATACGCAGTGCATCGTGCAGTACTGATGGTCTTTATTGATTGTTTTTACAGCTGCTGGAAGCGAGACAGAGTGTGCTAGCTGAGGATGAGGTGGACCTTTGGAAGTGCGCCACCATAGACCTGATGTCTGATGAGGAAGATGGCATCGTTGACAGTGTCTCTGGATGGATTGTGCGACCTCCGTCCTCTCGCAGCCAGGAGCTCACAGAGCTCTGTGCCACGCTGCAGTCGAGATTAGAGGTGATTCCAAAGTACAGGGCCATGCACCACAGACGTCTGCAAAATGGACCTAATTGAGACCGAATGCCGCCAGTTACCTACAGCTCCGAGGCGGCAAACCGACACTTCATGGTGCTGTAGGATCTTGGGCTTCGCGTGAGCTTCCCATTTGTTGTGTGGGCAGATCTCCTACGCTTTGTACATAGTTGTGTGTTTGCGTTTGTGCTAGTAAAGCTCTTTCTTTGAATAAACGGCACATTCCTGGCAAATTTTCCTTTCCTTAATAAATTCATTCATGTCCTTGATGGTAATAATAGTGTAGTCAATAGGATAACAATGACATGAATATACAACCTAATAGCATATCCTATGACTATACGGTGTGTGTGTGTGTTTGTATATATAATTATTTTATTATTGGGGTTTACATTTATAATGAGCCAGGGTGACCGATCTGCCAACCAATCAAAAGTGGTTTTTCTTTTCTTTTTTTTTGTTTAAAGGTCCTAGGACATGCTGCTTTTTGGATGCTTTTATATAGACCTCAGTGGTCCCCTAATACTGTATCTGAAGTCTCTTTCCCGAAATTCAGCCTTGGTGCAGAATTACAGCCACTAGAGCCAGTCCCACAATGAGCTTTCCTTAGGATGTGCCATTTCTGTGTCTGTAGCTTTAAATGCTATTGAGAAAAGAGGGGAGTGGGGGTGGCCTTGACCAATTGCCACTTAGCAAGCCATGATGTTTCTTTCTCATGGGTGGGCAAAGCAGAGAAAGGCAAGGTAATCTTGCTCCTTATGACCTCATAAGGAGGAGATTCCAGATCAGCCCATCTGAGCTTTCATTTTCTCAAAGGCAGAGCAGGATACCCAGGGCTCGGTTTACACCTATCTCCATTTCTAGCCACTGGGGGACCACAGGCAGGCTGGGGGAACTCTCATTAATGTTAAAAAATCTCAAATTGAAATTTTCATACCATGGGACCTTTTTAAAAGTAGTGGTTTCATCTCATACTCAATACTGTGAGTGAGGAAATTCAAGCCAGGCCAGGCGCGGTTTCGCTGCTATTCATATGCTAATTAGAATAAATTAGCCCCTCCATGATCTCGCCACATACGTCATGGTTCGTTTCCGTCAATATGTGGCACAGACGAACGCGACGTTCACAGACTGATCGGTAACTGCCGAAAATTAGGGAGATTTCCGGGCGCTTACGGGGACAAAAATCCCAATTTTCATTCAGTTAATTAATTACACTTTATAAAGAATTATGATTGAAACATGTAGTTTGTTATGCCTTTTTGGATATCAATTTTATTTCAAAATTCCATCCTCACATGAATACCAAGAGCAGCATAAAATAATGCATGCACATTTAAAGGGAAAGGAATTTTTAGCAGCTCTCAGTGTTAGAACAAAAAGAATTACTAGCTATTAGAGCTGAAACAATAAGTAAATGGACAGAAAATTAAGCAGCAACTGTCTTGATAACTGATTCATTGTTTAAATCATTGTTTAGTTAAAAAATTCCAAAATGTCCTATTTCCAGCTTCTCATTAGTAAGGACTTGCGGTTTCTGATGCCTTATGTGATAGTAAATTTATTATCTTTGTGTTTTGGATCATTGGCTGGACAAAAGAAATTTAAAGACACACCTTTGGGTATAGGATTTTTTTCACTATTTTAGAGACTTGATTAATCAAATATTTGGTAGATTCATTGTAGCCCTACAAAAGAGACATTCAAGAAGTCATATTCTAGTTAGAACAAGACCAAAATATGATTAATGAGAGCCAAAAAAACACTCTGGCTTGTATGTATTTTTTTAAAACCAATTACAACTGATCTGGGCGGCACTAAGTCCCGATAGTGGAGATATCAAAAGCGCCGGATGCAAGTCTTTATCCCAGCAATGTACATCCATTAGCCTCTTTCCGACCAAGTAGTTACAGGAACGTACAGTAGTTATAGGAACAGTCCACTTCTAAACTACTCTCCCCCAAAACCAGTTTACCATTTGCATTCACACTGGCAAGTGGCCATAGGAACTGACCTTTTGTTATTATAATCACAGCCATCTAACCACCACTATGCAAATGAAAAGACCCTGCCCTGAAATAGGAACTGAAAGAGTTACAGGAACTGTGGCCAGAGGAACTTAATAATCCCCAAATTGGTCCAGTCGGAACAGGAGAAAAAAAGGGTTCTAGGAACGTTGTGTTCTAGGAACTGCAAAAATCCTTCCGGTCAGAAAGTGGCTACTGAGCCAGACTAGTCGTCTGGTGAGGCACTAAGCCTTTCTATCTTTGCAACAAACCGCTTTCGGCTAGAGTCCAGGATGTTGATGCCATTCTTCTGGAAGTCATATCCTACTCTCTGCAGCTCCTCTAGTCGCCCTGTAATGTTCTGTGTGCTGTAGTCTAAAACTTTGGGCTTTTCCAGTATCTGCTTCATTGTTATTCCTCCTTTTACGAGACAGTCTAGTTTAGAGCTCAGCGTGTCTGGCCCAATGTACAGAACCATTGGATAGCTGATGATGAGTTTTTTTATGTCAGCTTTCCGACAGCCAAGTAAAACCATCTTTTGTTGGAGACTGTTAAAATTCTTTTTCAGATATTCATTGGAAAGGTCCAGTATCTCTGCTCCAGGGCCTTGAAGAAGAGCAAGCAGTTCTGAATTGCTCAACTTAAGAGAAGCTCTCAGGATATCAATGTTTGTCTTGACTCTCTTAGTGCTTCGGATTAGAATATAAAGGTTTCTGGATATGACGGCTTTTGGAAACTGCTCTGGATTCTTCCCACCAAGTTTGACACAGATGTCTTCCAGAAACTCCACCATCTGCCTGTTGAGCTCTAAACTGTTAGAGAATGTCCGCGGCGCTGTGGTCAGTAGCCGATGGAGGTCTTTAGTGTTCAGTCCCAGCGAGGTCAGAAAAGCTATGTTCTTTTCCAAGTTCCCATTATCACTGGACCGGAAGAAAGACTCAGGTGAGCGATCCAGGATGCTCACAATTTCTTCATCAGTCTTGAAGATGTTTCTCCACAGCTCCCAGCGCTGCTCCAAATGTTCTATTGAGCGGGTGATAGCACGGGGATAACGGGATATGATGCCGGCTATTACTTTGCGGCTGGCACCTTTACTTTGCAGAAACTGAGCGAGACCTTGCTCATTAGTGAAGACTTTACGAAGCACCCCAGGCTGACGCTGGCGTGCCATCTTCACATCAACTCCCATGAGATTCAGATTCTCCAGCAGAGATTCATTCTCTGGGGTAATCTGTGGCTTTGGCAGCTCATTACTTCTTGTAGGAGCACTGCAAAACCTCCTGGGAAGGCAGGCTGATGTCAACTGTAGTGGAATTAACCCAAAGCTGCGCTGCAACATCACTGATTGACGGAGGCTAAGGAGAGCCCTCACTCCAGCTACTGCTGCCATTTTTAATGAGGGCTACACTGTAACATTACTGCCAGTTTTAGTGGACCTGAAAGAGAAGTAAACATATTTAGCTGATTAATAATCTAGTCAAAGAAACAAAACTGAAGTTATCATAGCCACTTAATTACAAGTACAGTATAAGTATAAGGAATAAGTACTCAAATCCTTCAGTAAAAGTAGCAATTCCACACTATAAAGTATCCTCTATTATAACTAAAAGTCCAATTTACTTAGGCAAAACCACAGTAACGTTAAGTATTATCAAGTAAGTAACGTTACTGATGCACAAACATGTCTGCAGCATTTTAGTGTTGTAAGAACTAATTATTAACAATGCATCATAGTTTATTTGTTGATCAGATTTTGTATGTAAACTCTAAATCTGGAAGGTGACATATTGACTACATCTGTCAGATAAATGTAATGGAGTAAAAAGTGTACAAGAAATAAAGAAGCATTACGTTAATTGAAAGTAGTGAAGTGAAGTAGTGTTACAGTAGCTAGCCTACTTGAGTAAACGTAGCCTAGTTCTTGCCCCCAATGCAGTGTTAACACTCCAAATACCTGCTTTTGTTAAGGTCCTGTCATATTCTAAGCTATCTGCTCGTAAGTTACTTTAACGTTATAAATTAAACCGTTGAGAAACTTTATTCGCTCTCAAATGACTAACGAACGTCCTGGCCAAGTCTGAGTCTGTTAACGTTACAACTTTTACCACGTACAATTAATTATACATTTATCAATGCCTCAAGCCATAGTATTCTAATAGAAAATGTAATCAAAACACATACCATATAGCTATATGTTTAGTGGCTCTTGGCCAATACATGCTCGTGAGAGATATTTGACAGTCCTGCAAAAATCAACATGCGAAATCAAAGCGGAAACGTGAAACTGGTAAAACTCTCGCGATATTTGTCGCCCGAAGGAAAAAAGAACATTCCTGACTAATATCGCTAATTAGCGCCATCTAGCGTGTTGGAGTTAAAATGGATTCTCTGCTCACTTGCAACCATAGACTGCATGACATGCTTATAACCACTAGGTGGCAGCAAATGACTTTCATTCAGGGGTTACAAATTTCAACCTGTCATAGAATACATTGATAAGATTATAAAGTAACCATAAATCAATGATATAATCAGATATAATTCGAAATAAGGTATTTGGATTGATAGGTTACTTTTCACACTGGTCACAATAATGTTCACCTTTAAGCAAGCAGTAGGAGGAGTACAACCGAGTACAACCCAGTAACGGTTGCAGGGCCGTAAGCAGAAATTTAAATTTTATTATGATTTTCCCCAATTCATCTTATCAATTCAATTAACTTTTCAACTACATGTTCTGCACATTTTGTCTTCATAATTGATGGCATAAGGGTTCATAGCCTTCTCTACACTGCAAGGATGTAGTTCAGGTGAAGATATATTAAATTCTTTCATTATATTTCTGAATATAATCTTATACTATTTGCTGGAATCAGCCTTCGAAATTCACCATTTATCATTTGTGTGTACATGTAAAATTTTAACTTTTCCATATGCCATATAAAATGCTTGACCTTCTCATTGGAGACGACCCCGGATAATTGCATTGCTATTTGCACAAATAGTACACTGTAAATAAGCATTCACTTGCAAACCAATGAGAGTGAAATTGTATTTTTATGTCCATTCATAGCTGTATGTGGCAAGCTTAATGTTTTCAGTATAATCATGAAACTACTAAGTTGTAGAGTATATTGGACTCTGAGTTACAGGCATTAATACTTAATTTATGCGAGACATATGTGATACAGCTGACGTTCTTGTATACCGATGAGGCACAAGAGAACGTTTGCCATGTGTTAAGGCTCACAGCTTAGCATTGAAACATCTACTGACCCAATGTCTGTCTTTACTGATGAATCCCACCACTCATGAATATTTTAATACCTCAAAGTGATATCTTCATTATGCAAATGAGCTTTTACTCTGCTGCTCTAAGATTGAAGTGAGCATGGTGTTTTAGTGAAACCATAATAGGGTGAGGGTTTCAGTTTTATTTTGTCTCAGTCATCAGCAGGACCAGTTTATATGTCATTACAGTTCCACTTTATTCACACTTGTCCAAAGCACTCCTGCCTGTATATTTGCATAATAATGTGAGAGGGAGCAACTCTTATGGCCTATGTTTCTGCCTTGTTTAAATCATTTTGAGTCTAACAAGACACATGATGAGATGAAATGGAAGACACAAAAAAGTAGGATGAATTTGTTCCTACACTGAGACAATTCATGAATGTTACATCTTTTACACATATCAGCGGCTTATTGCTGCCTCCATATCTTGTACTCAGGGCCAGTTTATTATGCACACCCAGCTAAAACTATAATGCAGTCTAGTACAGTTAGTTTGTTTTCATTATGCCATGCCAGACTTTTGGCTCATCATGCAAGACACTGCTATAAAAAAACAAACATACAATATGCATATTCAGGTAACACAGACAAAAAAACTAGATTTTCAAACAAATTGTATATCAAATAGCAGAAATAAAAAGAACAGAGATGCTAATTGACGTAGGTTTATTCTGATCAGTGAAATAGCATACATCTATACCTTAATGTTTTAAATGGATATTGATTCAATTTTATAGTGTTCAGTAGTGTTTATTTTATTTTGTTCCCTCCATTTGGTTTTATTCTATGGTTGTTGTTTAGACTGGATTAGTTTCAGATAGGTGTACGACGTAATAAACTGGCAACTGAGGGGCTCTTCTTCCCCTCAGCCAAAAAGCATAAATTAGTTTCGAATCATAGCTAATAATAATTTTATCTTGCCATCTTTTCATTCCTTTTTGCTCATTTGATTCCATTTTAATTCCAGTGTGCCTATTTTCTCACTCCCTCTGAACCTCTTAAAATTGTTAAGGGGACTTATGTGTTACTTCATGCATGCATATGTCTGCTGTTGTGTTTTTAATATTAAATGGATTTCTGTCCTGATCCATTTGTTGTGGTGTACTTGGTAAAGTTGCTTAGGTAACTGCTGACACTTTACTCCTTCAGCGAATCAATAATTCATAGCTGTCGAAACTTTCAAATGCTCAGCAGTTCCTAGACACTCTTGCACTTGAAGTGAGTGTTCACAGGTGAGATCAAATTGATCAGAATGTCTAAAAGAAGATGGGTGGAATTCAAAATCTGCCAAACTATAAGCTGTTCGGCTCCTGTCAGCCGAAGACACAGAGCATCCTCTCCTGCTGCTGCTGGTATGTTTTAATTGTTTCTAAGAAGCAGACAAAACTTTTCATTTTGGTAGCTCCAGCAGGTTTTCTGAGAAAATCATATTATTTTATGAACCATATTGAAACAAAAGGTGACAGGAATGTGGCCTACACGAGTACTTTAACAATGTTTTTACATCAACCTATGTTCAGTTGAGGACAAACACTGTGTTGTTCCTGTGAATATGAAGGTTTTTAACGACCTAAGGTTGAGTTTAAATTTTAAAAATATGCATACACAAGCTGTATTGTTTTTAAAACTCAAGATCTTTAGTATGTCTGTTTTTAGAGTAGTATTCAATACTAGTATTTTCAAAAACTTTCTTTGGTAGTAAAAATGTGTTGCCTCTGCAGGGTGAAGTTATGTTGGGGGAATTTGGAACTAATAAAATCCTAACTACAGCTCTGTTACATCACTGGTTCCAGACATCTGAATTGCTGCAAACTTCTCCAATTTATTCACGTTTAATGTGGAAGAATTAATGAATGAAGTGTGTGTGTATTCTGTAAGCTATATCCTGAACAGGTACTGTTCTAATACCTGTTATAATGATACATAAACTATTTGTAGACAGAAGATCAATTCCACATGGAGTCTGTCTGTGAGTTAAATTATAGCATGTACATTGTGTCCTTTCTTGCCTTTATCTGTCCTGGAAACTGATGTCAGTCTCTTACCTGCTGTCTCATTCAGCCAAGGAAGCTCAAATGTTTTCTTTTCAAAAGAGTTTATGCCAATAGCCCAATCAAGTGCCATAGTGTAACATTTTAGTTGATGGTTGAAGTCTTTATTAGAAAGAAAAAAAAACAGCTTTGAAATGAAAATATCTAGTGTTAAAAAAGAAACCTTTCAACTGGGACAAGTCTTTTCTCCCGTAACCATAGAAACTGAGCAGAGGTTTTATGCAGGATTCAGACTGCATATAAAACAGTGAAATGTATGACATTAATTATACCATTATTGCTTTTTAAACAAATATCAGTACTGCCATGTCAGTATTCCCTTTACAAATTCAGATTTCATCCAAACCTCATAGATGAAAACATGAGAAATGACAAAGAAAAGCAACAAAATAACAGAGCCATGTGGTCTATTTAAGAAGTTTTAGATAGTCAACTACTGTTTGATTATTAGGCTATGTGATGGAATGTAACTTAGTGCATTTATCAAAGTACTACTTGAATACAATTTTGAGGTACACGTACCTCCATTTGATGACACTTTATATTCCAGAGTAATATTGTACTTTTTAATCCTCCACATTTATTTGTCAGCTACACCTTGTGGTTACTTTAAGAATTGAGATTTGACATACAAAACAAATGATGAAATTTAAAGTAATATCCTATAATAGTTACTTTTACGTATTTTTATTGTAAAAAAAAAAAAAAAGTCTATTCTACTGTATATTTATGTTTTTAACTATTGCAGTAGGCTACTTTGCTCTATTGTTTAAGGTTTATTCCACTTTCATAATGTATGTTTATTGTATGAACAAACACAACAAGGCAATTCCATGCAACTGAAAACTTACCTTGGGAATAAAGCTTATTCTGAATTTGATTCTGATAATGAATTCTTCTTAAAAATACAATTGATCCATTTTATTTCTATGGAATACTCAGGAAATACTTTTACTTTTGATACTTCAGGTACAGTGTGATGCTAATACGAATGTAAATTGAATGCAGGACTTCAGAGTACTTTAAAGCCGTGCTACTCCTATGTTTACTTAAGTAAAAGCTCAAATTTCCTCTTCTCCCCATAGCTTCTCCCACTGATCAAAACGGTAGTACGTTTTTATTTGCAGTAATTACGACATTTCTCACAGTACATGAAAGCAACAAAGTGGAATGCCAGGGGGCGTGACTGTGAAGGCATCTACACGGCGTCATCATGTTTACGTGGAAAACATGGCGGCGGACTGTCTATGCTACCGACAAGGAGACAGCACCACCTAGTAAATGCGACTGGCAGCGAGCTGGAAGACAGACAAGAGACATATTTAATCGTTAGTTTTTAGATTTTTCTCGCTGATATTTCGCATGAAGCAGTTTCCCTCTTGTTTCAGCCACAGGGACCGCGGTGATGGAAGACGAGGAGAGGCAAAAGAAGCTGGAGGCCGGCAAAGCAAAGGTAGGATTCTCAGTTTTTGATGTTAGCATAACTCATTAACACTGCTTTTATTGCTGTAAAGTTATAAGTTAATGTTGTCGACAACTTATTTCCTCACGGCTGGGTCTGTCATCTGTTTTTTTGGTCCCCCCTCCCCTTCTTATGCCCCTCTCAGCTGTCAGTCCCAGCAAACATGCGCCCTGCTGACAGCCGGGGGTTGGCTCACCGGGGTTAGCACAGCTACTGCTAGCCACAGACTCCTTTGTCATCCTGTTTGTCTAACGTTATTCCAATGTTTTATTTTACTTTTCTGAAACGTGCAGGAGTGTGCACGCAATGCCAACTTAATCACCCACAAGTCAAGCCGCCCCATCATTATCAAAGGCTTATTAACACCACCTGAAGTGTGCCGGACAGGCTGGTGTAACAGGATTTACAGGACATATCCCCACTAGCTAGAGCAAAAATTGCCCCACATGACCAATTGGCGTGCTACATTGGCTTTTTCAATCATCACCATCAACATTTAGGTCAGGGGGACAACCCCACCAATCCAATAACTGATGTAAAACAATGTTACTTGCTACAACAGGATAATGCTTTTGCCTTATAAACCTGGATTGATGCCCATGTCATCCTTATTATTTTTGTCATAGAAATGAGTGTTGTTTCATGTTATAAATTGCCATGAAATAAATGGTACACAGCTCTGTCTGACCTATGCTTTATTCACTTCTCGTTGCTTGGACTGGTGAGATACAGCATTACCTTGCAGCACCTCTGTTATTGCTATTTGTTTACCCAAACATCTCGGGTATAAATTCTGTCCATAACATGCCTGCAAGGAGATATTAACAAGATGTGTTGTACCGAGCCTAAAGACATGTGGCTAATGAGAGGAATTATATACTAAACATATGTGGCTAACAATCTAAGGATTAAAGAAGTTATCTTTATAGCCTCATTTTGGCACAAAAGTCACATAGATATTCATCACTATCACTATATAACTGTTATATAACATCCCTTTTTAATATTGCAGTTTTTGTCCTTGTGATTCTCCATGAACCCATTTACAAAGTGTTGGTATTGAGAATACTAATACATTTTGTCAGGCAGACTTGGAAAGTTACACTCCAAATGCTTTCCATCCAGACACTGCAGAGAAACATTTAATATGCAGCGTTTGGTGTTTCTTTTGGTCACTCTAGGTTTCATGTTTGAGCTGGTGTGGAGCTAGTGCTCTGGCTTTTAGGTTAGCACAGTGGGAGAGGCCATGAGAAACACCATCTCCGTTGTTATAGCTTTGGTATTTTGGTTTATAAAATGTCCCACTGTACTGCAGGAGGATCTGCTGTTATTTTACACAGTACCATGTCACCATGCCCTCACATGCAGGGAGAAACTTTACAAGATATCTCATTGTTATTTGTTCTGATAGCCTCCCAAAGTCAGATTGGATCTTGTAAGTTTGGATTGAGTCCAAGATGCAGGGCTTGGTATCGTTCAGGAAATTTCAATATCATGGGGCCCCCTGTAGCTCACCTGGTAAAGCGTGCGCCCCAAGTACTAAGACTCAGTCCTGGGTTTGAGTCAGACCCGCGTTCCTTTGCTGCATGTCATCCCCCTCTCTCTCCCCTTTTTTCTTCAGCTGTCCTATCGAATAAAGACCAAAAAAGCCCCCAAAAAATCGTAACAGTGTTTTTCCTGTATGACTCTACGACGTGTAACATTAGACAGCCAATTACCAGCATTATTAGAGCTTGTTACAAGCATGCTTATTGGCTCACTGACGCTGATGAGATTTACTTTTTAGGTATTTAAACTTGGTATTGAATGACGAGGCATTTTTCTATACTCAATACTATGGAGGTAATTTAATCAGTGCCTAAAAGTATTGTAGTTCTGTACCCAGCCCTACCAACCTCTGACCTGATATATGTCAGCAAGCTAAGGGGAGTGTTAATGTGTTGATGACATGACCCAATGCCACGCTAAACTTCCAAACCTAAAGGGAAAACATTTAAAGTAGCTGTTTTAGATAAAAAGTGTAATTAGTATGCGCCTGTGTGGCCCAACTTTTGCCTCAAAATTTAATCAGAATTAGATATTTGGTGATAGTTATGAAGAAGTATGACAATATCAGGATAGCTGTTGGGATTTTCCTGTTTCAAATGAAGAAGCAAAGACCAGTGACTAATGCGTTTCTCAAATCAGGTATATGGAAGAGTTCATGTCTAAAGTGAAAGGAGAATTGTCCATCATCTATTGTATAGCCAGCTTGGAGTGACATCCATCCCAAGCAATTGCCTACTGAGTCATACCATGGACACTGAAGTGTTAATTGTGGGCTGGTGTTGCCAAGCTATTGTTTCAAGTTATTGGCTGCAGATGTATTGTTGCTTTTCACTTTTCATAATGGAGTTACTTGTGCAAGACTTTAGCCCAGTTCTCCAGTTACAGGGCAGATACGGCGTTAAGGGTCCGTTTTTGAGAAACTGCAGTGATAAGCTCAAGATGCTAAAAAGATTTTGTGTTAGGTCAAAGAAACTCACAGACACACATATGGCACCTTTGACAAGCACCAGGGGGGAAGTCTGTTATTTTGAACATGATCTCTAGAAAGAAATTGTAAATTGCTTGTGTAGTTCAGTGCAGTTACATTTTATTAACTGAAACATTGAAAAAGGATCTTCGTAGTTTATGTCGCCAATCAAGGTTGAGATGTTGGTTTCTTTTACAGTCACAGGGGTGTGTCTCCATTGATAACTTTTAAATGTTGACTTTCCCTTGTACTTTATATCTATTTGTCTATAGGTCAGTACTGCTCAGCCAGTCCATTTGTCCGTCACACACAGTGTGTTGAACAGCACTGATTTTTAATACAACTTCAGGGAATAACATGTGCCAGCCTCTTTGCTGTTCTGGCATTTTCAAAATGATACTGATATGCTCAGGGGCAGGGCAGGGCACTGCAGTGTTTTTTATTTGGCTCAAGGGATGCACGCATCATTAATGGAGGACGGCATGAATTTTTGTTTTCTCTGATTCGTCACTGATTAAAAGTATGTTTGTAACTTTACCAGCTTCTGCCATCATGAGTGATGGGTTAATTTATGTACTTGCAAAGCTATGTATCATTCTGGAAAATGAGGCATCAGGGCAGTGCAATCTTATGCACAATTTCCGATTTGTATTTCTACACTTATGTTTGTGCTAATTGTAATGCTAAAAATGCCTTACTGTCGTTATTTCCAAACCAAATTACATACAATATAGTCTAAACAGTCTTCTTGTAGTAGTAAAGATATATTTAGCCAATTGG